>NW_008352899.1:1960331-1965285 GCF_000622305.1 Nannospalax galili | reverse complement strand
TAGTTTTTCTCTACTTTTTCTCCATCTCGTTGATTTCTACTGTTTTTTATTTCTATTTTTGCTAATAGTATATTTAGTTTGTCATTTTCCCCTTGGATTAATCTCTCTCTCTCTCTCTCTCTCTCTCTCTCTCTCTCTCTCTCTCTCTCTCAAATTTCACACATACTAAATTTATACACTTCCAGCACAGGACATTAGAACTGTGAACTGTGGAGGTAAGGCAGTCAGGAAAATTCCTATCCCAGAGCCACAGCGGCTGTTTTCGAAGGATGTGTTCTGTGCCTTTTGTGCATCTGCAGAGTGAGGTGGTTTTCCCTGTGGCATTTGGAGCCCCCCTAAAGGTAGCTTAGTGAGCAAGAGCAGCCATCTCACAGGGATAGTTTGGTGGCAGAGCTTGAAGGACTTCTAACTAGTGAGCACTAGGAAGGACTAAAACAGTGTGTGGTGCAAAGTGTGTGCTAATCACACGTTTGTGGGATCCAAGGACATCAGAGCATGGATCACACTAGCAAGTGGTAGAGATGGCACCAGGAGATGGGGGCGCTAATAGCCCAGCAGGAGGCTCCTGCTTTTTCTCTCTGGCTTGGGGGAGGTGCTGTTATTAATGATGGGATGTATTAGAACAGATGGGTACTTTTGACACATTTTCCCATGTTGTTATTTTCCAATCTCCCATCTTCCCACCACCTAGTCATGTGCCTTTCTCTTGGTTAGGAGTGAAAGCATGTGACTTTCCAGGGAAGCCTCGTGAAGGAGGGTAGAGGTGGTGACACTGGCACTGAACTCAGAGACGTGTGCTCAACTGCTTTGAACAAGCGGTCCTCTTAAAACCCTTGCTGGGTGTCAAAGGCAGGCTGCAGTGCCCACCTGAACAGGATGGGTTCAAAGACATGTCTGGGGACCCTTTCTCACTGACTCTGTCATAGCCTCACTCCATCCTGGCAGCCATCGTGCCCTCACTGATTACAGTATCTTCCTGGAGCCCTGAGGAGATTTGCATTGTAAATGGTGTTTGTTAGGGCCCCGAAATAATATTAATCATTGTAAAACAATTATGTTGCATAATTTGTACATAAAAAAGAAAAGCATGAAGCTTTGGCTTGAATTAATATTGCCAGGATTATGTATCTTTCTCATCTGTACAAATAATGAGACCCTCGTCTGCCCTTCTGGGTGAGAAAGTCTCTGGAAAAATAAAGCTAGTCACCTTCTTGTGGTTTCTGGAAATGTTTTGCATGTTTGCAGATCTGGGTGGCTTGTACAGATCGATGTAGAGCAGCCAGGGACTTTGGTGTAAGGGGAGATCAGTTTCCCAAGATTAGACACTTCTTGCAAGAGGAGGGAAAAAAGGGTAGACACAATGGGGTTGGACAGGAAGCCCTTGGGATGGAATGAAACAGGGAGGCTTTGCCTGGGTGTCTGCCCCTACTTGTCCATTGGGGTAATCAGACATTAGTGAACAGAAATCTCAGGGAGAAATCTCAGGGAGATGCCTTTCAAATTCACAGTAATGGGTTTGAACAGTGTCTCTCCCCAAATAGATGAACATCCTGTTCTCCTGAATCTAAACGTTAACTTATTTTTAAAAAGGGTCTCTGAAGTTGTAATTAAGCATCTTGAGATGAGATCATCTTGTCCTTTCTGGGGAGACCCTAAGTCCAATGACAAGAATCCCGGTAAGAACAGGGACGTGCTGTGCAGGCTGCTGGGAGAGAAAAGCCATCCATGCCCTTATCCACCTGTGGTCACTGCGTGCTACAATACTGGCCCGCCAGACAAGATATGCCCACTGGTGCAACAGTGGGTAACACCCACTTTATAACTAGATTTGAGGTCTACTCTATGGGAGGGACCTGGTCAAAAGCCTATGGCTTAAGGAGGTCACGGACCCTAACAGGGAACATACTACTGATATTTTTCTTTTTAAATATTTTTAATTGAATTTTTATGTGTCTCATATACAACATCTTAATCATCTTTATACCCTCTTTCCCATCGGCACCCTCCATGCCCTCCTCCCGACTGAATTTCATCCATTCTGTCATTTATGTTAAGGCCTATCAAGTCGTTAGTATCCCCTGACGTTCTTCAGTGTAAGTTCATCCACTGGGGTCTGCTCAGCCTATCTAGAATCACTCTCTTAAAGAAGATCAGCTCTTTCTTATCCAGCAGTAATCAGCTGCCCAATAGTTCAACTAAGATTGGGAGCTGCTGCCCATTTCCACAGTTCTGTGCTGGGTTTCTGTCTGCTTGTGTTGACACGGATCTTGTGCATGCAGACACCATTGCTGGAGGTTCATATGTGCAAGGTCCCAGTTTTTAAAAATATTTTATTTATTATTTTTATTTTATGTGTAGGAGTGTATTGCCTGCATGTATGTAAGTGTACCTGTGTCATCCAATACCTGTGGAAGTCAGAAGAGGGTGTCAGATTCCCCTGGAACTGGAGTTACAAGCAGTTGTTAGCTGCCATGTGGGTGCTGGGAATTGAACCCAGGTCCTCTGCAAGAGCATCCAGTGCTCTCTTAACCACTGAGCCATCTCTCCAGCCCCTACCAATGTTTTTCTAAATGGGCATATAGTTACACGGCCTTCTAAATATGTATGTTTATACTGAAGGACTAGTGCTGTTGTCAACCTCGATCAGAGAAACTTCTTTTTGCAGTGATGATGGTCAATGCAGACAACTCGTAACTGGTGAGAGGGCAGAGAAAAAGTGACAGTTGAGTTCTCAGCCCTCAATGGAACATCTACATCACCTCCTCCAAGATTCAGAGAGCATCATGGAACAGGGGGCAGAAAGAATGTAGGAGCCTGTGGATGAGAAGGAGTGCTGTGAAATGCTGTTTTTTGTAAAAGACATGAGCATTGCACTCATGAGCACACAGCAGTGTTGCTCTCTGTATAAGACCTAGAAAACAACCATGAAAGTAGGAGAGGACTAGCTGGGAAGAAGAGGGTCAGCAGGAGTGGGAGAGAATGAGAGGGTTTAGTAGAGGGGGTGGTGAATATGATCACGATGCATTGCATACATGTACAAAAATGAAAAATAAAAAACACAAGGAGAGCCAGGGGTGGTGGTGCACGGCTTTGGTCCTAGCACTCAGGAGGCAGAGGCAGGTAGATCTCTACAAGATCAAGGCAAGCCTGGTCTACATATCAAGTTCCAGGCCAGCTGGGGCTTCAAGGAGACCCTGTCTCAAAAAGACCAAAAAAACACAGACAGGAGTTGCACACAGGAAGAGAAGAGGAGGCCATAGAAAGAGGAGCAATGGCAGGGACTTGACCACAACCCAAGACATGCCTGGTCCTGGACGAGGTGAGCAAGGAAGTGCCTGCAGAGCCTGGAAGGCAGCGTGGCCCTGACCATACTGTGATTTCAAATGTCCGGTCCCCCAAACTGCGAGAAAGTAAAGTTTATGGTTCTAAGGCACTGGTTGACAGCAACATTTTGGTTTTTTTAAAAAATATATTTATTATTTTAATTTTATGTGTATGAATGTATTGCTTGCATGTATGTAAGTGTATCTGTGTCATGCAATGGAGGTCAGAAGAGGATGTCAGATCCCCTGGAGCTGGAGTTATGAATGGTTTTGAGCCACCATGTAGGTAGGTGCTGGGATCTGAACCTGGGTCCTCTGCAAGAGCAATCAGTGCTCTTAACCACTGAGCCATCTCTCCAGGCCTGTCAGTAATATTTTGTAATAGCTCTCAGAAATTAGAGCATGCTTCATGCTCTACCCCATCAATGGGCTCCTATGATAGGGGTGAGGGGGTGAAGAGATGGGAGTTTATGATGCCATCTTTTGGTTCTGCCGCAAAGCCATTCCTGAGGTCCCTAGTTTACATCTAAGCTTGTCAGATTGTTATGCTTGCTGCACTGGTCACAGATGACCTTTTCCAGGAAGTCTCTCCTTCCCAGGAACTGGGTCCCTGCTTTAAATGGGGAGAATTTCCACATTAGGTCACTGTGACATACTTTTTAGAGGTAGGAATGGGGGCCTGCAAATGAATAAGATCAAAGAGGTTCCTGTAGGGACTGTTTTTGATTCTCTGTTTATCAAATCTCATTGACCTGTGACTAGATTAGCACCCATGGTCTGGGACAACACATGATTTTAAAGAAAAATACTATACATTGGGTGCCTAGGTACCAGGCACCACATTAGGAATTTGATGGTCGTGATCATGTTTATCCCTGCAATGACCCTGGAGTATCTCAGTTTTGTTATTTGCATATCAGAGGGGAGTAAATTGAGTCACCCAGAGACTTCCCAGACTACTCAGGAATGCTCATGAAGCCATTCATTGGCCCAGACAGCTTGGGAACCCTGGATGTCTTTGGTTTCATAGCTGACTCTCGAGCACTTTACCACTGCGTTCTTAGAAATGCGTTCTTAGAGTTCAGGGACACACATCTGTGCTCGCCCTGGGCATCAGCTTGCAAAAGAACATGACTACTTTACACTTGAGGCTATCTAGCTCAGGCAGTTCATTCCTAATGCATTTTTAGATTTTACAGGGCTTCTAAATGGCATTTGAAAGCCTATTCCAACTTGAGCTATCCCCTCTAAGAGACTCTTCCTGCTCTGATGAGGGCTCTGCTAGTTTCCCTTCCGGAGGTCTGGCCCTCCAACCTTCTCTCTTTAGAGACCCTTCTCTTCACCTCTGTCCATCAGCTTTGCAGCTGTTCCAAGCTTTCTTGTGTCTCATACTCTCACCCCACCCCACCCTTTGCCCAGGCTTGGAATCCAACTGCCCCTCTCCTCTGCCGACAACACCTTGTCTCCATTCTTAGACTCTTTTCCTCAGTTAACTCCCATCCATCCCTCAGGTCCCTGCTTAATAGGCAACCAATCCTAGAAATGTTCCTGGATCATCTTAACTTGGTGGGTCTCTCTCTTGGGACTCTCATCAAATCCTTAATTTCCCCCATGGCAAAGTCCATCCTTTT
>NW_008352899.1:1927465-1960260 GCF_000622305.1 Nannospalax galili | reverse complement strand
TTTTGTCTTTTTGAAGCAGGGTCTCCCTGTAGCCCCAGCTGTCCTGGAACTCACTATGTAAACCAGACTGGCCTTGAACTCACAGAGATCCGCCTGCCTCTGCCTCCCAAGTGCTGGGATTACAGGCGTGCGCCACCAATTTTATTGTCTGTATCCCTGTCTCTGCTACAGCTTGAGGGTAGGAATCATGTGTGTTCAGGGCACCATTATGTACCCAGCACCCAGCCTAGGGCCTGGCATGCAGCAGGTGTTCAATAAAGCAGTTGAGAGATGAATGAGCCAGAATGTCTGAAGTGCCTTCCTGGGTCATTAAGCTCAGAATGATGCCATTGATTAGGACATTGAGGAATGTTATATTAAAGGGCATAGCTATCTGACCAGTTGTCAACCTCAAAGGTTAAGAATGTTCTCAGAATATTTCAGATTGTTTTACAAGTTATTAACCCACAACTTCATCTAAACTACATGAAATCATCTTACCACTGAGAGAGATATCATTTAATAGCTTCAGTTCCTTTCTTTTTAGTGACTCTAGGTTTTATTTTGACCAATTAAAATAACGAATAATAAAAGTCTACCCTGCTGCATAAGGTAGCCAATTGTACGTTGCTTCTAAATGGATTTGTCCAGATATCAAAGGCAATACTTAATTTAAGTATATAAGCCTGGCTGTGTATGGCCATCTACACAGTGTCTGCAGTGACTGTGAATATCGATCTTCCTTCTTCCCAACCTTGTGGGCCTGCTGGGTAGGAGTCACTTCAACCTGCTCTCTTCTTTTTCTCTTATCAGCCTCTAGATTCTTTCCGGCCTTCTTGGAGGGCGGTGACCGCCTGTGACTGCAGAGCCTGGCTAGATATGTTGGAATCACAGTTCCTCACAGCCAGTTGGGAGAAGCAAAAGAAACAAGAGATGAGAGAGCCGTTCATAAACTAGAGGGTGTGCGGGTGACTGGGGTGCAGGGAGGGCCCAGTGTCTGCTGATGAGATGCGCCTCGTGTCTGTGGATATTTTTCTATCCATACCTACACTTGCCAGTGATACCAGAGCACCCCTTCTCTGTGCCTTACTACCTTCTAATTGTCTTTCTCTCCAGGTGTGTCCTGGAGCTATGTATAGCTGAGGATAGCTGTGGAATGTGGGCCACATAAACTCATAAATGTACTTAAAACATCACGAGCTGTTCTGTGATATTTTCCCCAGTGGATGGCATGGAAACGTTGTAGATGACAATGTCATGTCAGTGTCAAAAGTTGGACTGATTCCAAGCAAAGAGCAGGCTGGACTTCATCGTCACAATGGGAAGGCCCCCTTCAGTTTTTGGCTCCCTTTCTGAAATCCTGCCTTCAGTTGAGAGATACCAAAATATCCTTGTAAAACAGAAAATACGGAGTCTGGGTCTGAAGCAAACAACAATGGAATATAAAGGTGACTGAATCTGAGAGAGAAAAAAAAGGAGAGAAGGAGGGAGGAGGAGAAAGGGGGAAGGGAGGAAGGAAAGGAATGCACAGTGGGGTTGAAAGGCTAATTGTTACTGTTAACTCTGTGACCGCCTCTCCAGTTTGGGGTGTACTACCGAAGGTGCGGCTATGTTCCCACGGAGTGAATACAGATTGAAATGATGAGATACTGGTACCCTCTGTCCCTCCCTCTCATAGCCTTCAGATGGCTGCAGTGTCTTCTATGTGTACCCAGCACTGGAGGGGAGGGAAGACTGAGAGGGAGGGAGGAGAGGGTGGAGCAAGGGTCCCCCCTACTCCGGTGTAGACTGCACCTTAGAGTTCAGCAGGAGCTGGATATACCACAAGGCTTCCACAACACACCCTGCAACAACAGCCTTCTAGCCTCAGGTCCATCACATCCTATGTGTGGCAGAGCTGGTTCACCTTTTAGAAGACTTACCAGACCCCAGCACTTCCACAGCTGAGCTCCAGGCTAAGGCATGAAGCTCCCTGCCCAGAATTAGGACAAGTCTGAGTCTCACTGGAACTTTACAAAGGGATATTCAGGATAATGAGCAAAATTAGGAAATACAAAGCTGTCTTCCCAGGCTCAGAGAATCTGGCTTCCTTCTTTCCTCTCTGGCTCTTCATATGCCTATGTCCTGCCAATTCCACTGTAAGAGTCACCCTGTGGGTCTCCCTGGTCACCTCTCGTCTCCTCCAGTCCTTACAGCCCGTGCTCTATGATATTACTGCCTATCAGCTACATGTCAGGCCCTGCCTTGGTGACTGGTGGTATAGAAATGAACCAACCCAGCCCCCGAACCCCAGAAGCCCATGGTCTGGTAGAGGTATGACAGATGACGGGAGCCTCTTTCTTTAGTGCTGTAACAGAGCTGAGCTGATGCTGCCTCATGAGTCCCAATAAACCAAACTGGTGACATTGGAGCTGAGTTCTGACAGGCAAGCATGGGCCTATTGCCTGACAGCCAGGTAGGAAGGAGATTTAGGGCATCAGGACAAGCAGGGGACAAGTGAATACAGCTGGTTTCCCTTCAGTCTCCAGGACTGTGGCTGGAGCCACCTTCGTGTTGGACACATGGTTGGGCAAAAATAGATCTAGAAGTGCCCTGGCTGTCTTCCTGAGTTGGCCGAGATCTTTTTTCCTAGAACCCAAATCTCGTCATTTTATTCCCTGTTGAAGAACCTGTACTTGTCAGAGGATAAGGTGCAAAGTCCACACTGCTAGACTCGCTTCAGTCCCTCCGTCTTCTGGGCTATCTTTTCACTTTACCTCATCCATTTTCTGAATTCTGGTTCATCCTTTAACCAGATGAAGTGTTTCCCTGTTCTCCTTTCTGATCATGATTTTGCTTTCTTCAAACCCTCATCGCATCTAAAACACCTCTGAAAATACTTAATTCTGAGCTCGTGTTTGTGCCTGGTTTACTTTTGCACATGTGTCTGGTTTCACATATGTAAAGCCTGGCACACAGTAGTTTTGCTGAACAAGGATCCGCTATTGTTTGTTTCTAGTTGAATTGTGTCCCCCTCAAAGATATGTTCAAAGCCTAAACTTGGCACCTATGAATGTGACTGTATTTGGAAAAGGGATCAGTTAAGACAAAGCCTCTTATAGTAGGCTGAACCCTGATCCAGTATACCCAAGGTCTTTATAAGAAGAGAAAAAACAGATCCCAGAGATGTTAGGATGTTGATAGAAGAAGGAAGTAGACAGACCCCCCTAGACTAAAACTAGTCATGGTGACTTGTCCTCTCTGTGACATGGGCCAACAACCAGGAATATTCAGTGGTTAGGACCTGAGCACAGAAACTCCAGCATCAAGTCTCTGATAAGAATCATTGGGTATGAATTGTCTCACCCAGACCTCCAGGCCTTAAAACAACCAAAGGCCTGCTTTCTCATCTCCCCTCACCCACATCCACCATAACATGTGGGGTATGGGGCAGTGTAATGGAGCCACAGACTTAAAGGAGAACCCTTTGGGGTTTGGTGGGCTCCCTCCTGATTAGTCCTTGCCTTCTCACCTAATTTACATACCCACAAACCAATGAGACTTGATCCTTATTTAAGCACATATAAACCCCTAGACATGGTGTCTTCTCCAGCAACCCATCTTCCGGTCCACGAAAGCTTTCTCTTTCACTAACTCGGTTCGTCCTTGCCTTGCTCATTCCTCGTTGTTCACGTGCCTCATTCTTTGTGCTTGAGAGATAACAAAATAGCAGAGAAAAACAGAAATGAAGACTATGATGATCTAGAGGTCAAGACAGAGGCAGAGATGGGGGTGATGCTGCCACAAGCCAAGGATTAACTGAGATAGCCCCTTATTTCTCTGCCTCTCTCCATGCCTTGCTGTGCCGTCGACCCCTCCCTTGGGTTTTGGACGCTGGAAATACAGCTCAGCCTGGTGGCTCCAGGTAGATCCCTCCCTGGTTCCCCTGAACTCACCCCACCCCCCCTCTTTGCCTGTTGTGGATGCTCTGTTCAATGGCAGTTGCAGGCCAGTCTACATGCCATTATTTGGTGTCTTATAAGTGTGATCTTGCTGGGTAATAAATTTGAATTTTAATCTGGGTCTTCCAGAAGCTTAAAGCTTTCACTCCCAGCAAGACCACTGGGGAAGCCTGGGGCTACCCCAGCACCACGGAATGGCAAAAGTGGAAGGGAGCCTTCTGAAGGAGGGAAAGACTGAAGCTCAGAAATGACTTAGCAAACGTCAAATGACCTAGTCACATTCATTCATTCTGCATATACTGACGGATCAGCTACTGTGGGCCAGGCACAGTGGCAAGAAAAGATCACAAAGTAAACCTGCCCTTGTGGATCTGGTAGGCTGTCGGGGAGGTGGCCACTAGCTATCAGTCAAAGATATATAAAACTAAAACTATGATTAAAATAGATCTTTATGAGAGAGAAGTCCACGGTGACATCAGGGTGAAAACTGAGACATTGGACAGGGGTAGTAGACTAGGATGGAAACTTCTGCTACCTGTGCAGCCACACCTCTTCATGCCTTGGTAAGAGCTCCATTCTGCCCATTTACAGGGCTTCCTGGGATCAGAGGAAAGAAATGACCTCGTAGGCATGCTCCCCAGTTCTGTGGAAGTCCCTGAGAAAAAGATCGTACTCTTTTAAAAAAATTAACTTCAGGTGGGGCAGGTTGCCCACACCTTTAATCTGAGCCCTCAGGAGGCAGAGGCAGGTAAACCTCTGTGAGTTCGAGGCCAGCCTGGTCTACATAGTAAATTCCAGGCCAGTCAGAGCTACATAGTGAGACCCTGTCTCAAAAAAAATTAACCTCTCCCTGGTGAGAGAGAGTTCCAGGCAGCTGGAGCTACAGGGAGACATTGTCTCAAAAAAAAAAAAAAAAAAATTAACCTCTCCCTGTGTCCATTTATTTATTCACACATTAAACCAACATTTGAAATGCCTTCTGTGTATCTGCCATATACATGCTGTGTCACCCTCTGGAAAAACACACGGCCACTAAGAAGATAGTCTGAACACGCAGTTATAATCCAGCTGACAACCACACAAACAAAGGCAAGTTCCACACACTTCTCTCTGCAGTCCTGCCAAGGGAAACTCACTTTGGGCCTTGAAAGATGAAGTTAATTGTCCTGGAAAGAAATGGAATGAGATGCTTCAAAGAGAGGAAAGGGCGTGGGCCAGGCTTGGGGGAAGTGGTGGGAAATTTCTTGGGACTCCTTAGGATGGAGGGTATGAGGGTCATGAATGTTGGGAGGCCAGGCAGAAGATCCGCTCTCCATGTTTCCCATTAATATCTTTTCCTGGACTCATTTTCCACTGTCACAGTCCAACCAGTGTTTAAGGTTATAAAACTATTCTGGCTAAATGTCATTTCTTTAAAAAAAATTTAAAATTACAGGTATAAGTACCTGTACATGTACAGTTTGCGTGGATGTATATATACACACGCACTAGTGCCACAGTGCTCAGGTGGAAGTCAGAAGACAATTTTCAGGAGTTCTTTCCTTCTACTATAGGGGTCCTTGGGATCAAACTCAGGTCCTCAGGCTTTGCAGCAAGTGCCTTAAACCCCTGAGCCACATTAGGACCCTAAATATTCTTTTCTTTAAAGAAGGCAAACGTGAGGTATCACAGGGTGGGGGCTCCACCCATGTCTCTCACTTCCCCTCATCTCACGTCCTGACGACTGCAGTGAAAGAATCTCAGTCTTTAAGGAAGACAGACCCGGATCTGGATCCTGCCTCTAGCACTCACTAACTCTGCTACGGACAAGTCATTTACTTTCTCCAAGCTTTGGTTTCCTTCTCTGTATAATGGGATAAGAGCTCCTACTTTGCAGGACCCACAGAAGTGCCAGACACTTATTAGGCACTCAGATGTCTCTCTTTCAGCTCCAGGAACTATGGAGGCCACCATACCAGGATCCACTACTTTTCCAAATGTGTGCAGGGAGTAAAGGTTACAGCCAGGTTCAGGCTAAAGAACACCCAGCTTTTTCTTTGAGTCTTTAGAGTGAGCAAATTCAGTCCCCTTCCCATGGGTCCCAGTACATTGAATTAAGTGGACTCTTATTAGCGCCAAAGCCTTATTTCTTCACTTTTGACTGGTCCTTTCCCTTTTAACATTCAAGCTCTGGAGATGTTCTTTGTTTCTGTTACAAAATGAGAGAGAGAGAGAGAGAGAGAGAGAGAGAGAGAGAGATGGCAGGAGGGGATACAAAAAGGTGAAGTATATTTTTAGAGCAATAGAGGAGTTGGCAGAAATTGAAAATAAGGTTTTCAAGTTCATATGTTTATGCTTTAGAGGAGCTATGGACGGAAGGCTCCACGGTGGTCTCTGTGTCCCGTTCAATATCTAAGAAGCTTTCTGCAACTGGTGCCTTCCAGCATTCTGATTAAAAAGCATCCTGCAGGCTCCTTGCCTGTGCCCTTCCTCTCCCCTCCCCCAGCAGGGCCCAGAATGTACCAAGGGGTGGCAGCCCTCAGGGGAGATGCTTTTGTGCTCTGGGTGAGCAAGCTGCTCTGGGTTGCAGGGCCCAATGATGGGGCAGATTAATCCCCAGAGGTGGTCGGTGCACAATTAACATTTTCGCCTCTTATTTTAATTAAGAAGGGCCAGGGGATAGGACGTTAGCATGTCTGATGGGATCGTGTGGCACGCGCGGGCTGCTGGAGGAGTCTCAGCCATTCCCACTTGTTGAAGACTTTCTAGATAATTAAATACCACATTCATCATTTGCTCCGAGTGGACGTGGGTCTTTATTTTGCCCCTCGACTCCTCGCACGCAGGAGGCAAAGTGGCTCCCGGATCTGGTGGTCCCCAGGACACAGGCAGGAGCTCGCCCCATGCATGCCCACTTTCAGTGATGTTCGTGGAAAAGCAAAGATTCTCGCAGACATCTGCTTGTGCTCTTCTGACAGCGGAAGCTCTCTTCACAGGCGCATTAACATGACCTCATTAGTTCCCGCATCTACTCTTCTAACCACATAAACCAGAGTGCGGTAGGAGCCAATCATGCTAATTACATCAGATCGGTTTGCATATTCATAAACCATTTTCTGTTTTATGGACAGCAAAAATAAACACAGTATCTCTTTAATAATTTTAAGTGGGTCACTTTCAGGACTGTATCTGTTTTAAATAAATTATCATATTGTTAAAGGCCACAGTCAAAAGCTATTTTTTGAGCAGTCGCAGAGGTTAGGGTTGGGGGCAGGGCACGTGGAGGGGACTCGGAGTCACAGGGATTAGCCAGTTGGTCAATTTCCAAGGTCTCTTCTGCTCAAGAAAATCCCAACTTGAAAACCCTCCCTGGTTTAGTGAACAGGTAGAGCACAGCCTCTTGCTAATAACAAAATATATTTTAGTCAGAACCCTGAGATTATCAAAATCACAGTCTTGGACAGTGAGAGTGAAACTCAGTGATGCCCCAGTCCCTCCACTGTCTTGGAATGGTTTCATTTTAGGGCCCAAGTTTAACATTCTGGATTTTTCTCAAAACTGAATGAAAAATGGGCATCAAAACAATTTGAAGACAAAGGACTGGGGAGACTTGCTACACAAGAATGCACACCTGAGTTCCAGCCCCAGAATCCCCACATAAAAAAAAAAGTGGCACATACTCACAGTTCAAGGCTGGGAGGCAAACACCGGTGGATCCCTGGGGCCATCTGGCCAGCCAACCTATCCTAATGGGTAAATTCTAGGTCCCAGCAAGTCTGTCTCAAAAAGCAAGGTGAGCATGCCAGAGGAAGGACACCAGGTTGTCCTCTGGCCTCCACACACACACTCACACACAGGTATGTGTGCACGCACTGACACGTACACACAGATTGGAAGACAACTCTGTCCGGTTGACCTTGCCACTGCCCTACCACTGCTGTGTTCTTTCCCCAGGCAGTTCTAGGACTGGATCTGGCCCACTCCAGACCTCACCTCTGAGGGAAGGTGTCTCAATCTACGCTCTACAATCTTCAACGATGTGGTTGAGTTATGGATAACCGTTGCTTTCCAGGGGAGAGGGGGAGAAAGGTTTGTGAAACAAAAATACGCCAAGTTTTCTGTGTTACCTAGTTAAACTTAACCTGTTTAACCTAGTTAAGAGAATACACTGTTTTCCAGACTACCTGAAGACCTAGTTACACAGGCAGTTGATTTGATAATTACAAATCGCTCGCTTTCATTCATCCTGGAAGACGGATAGTGTGCTAATTTGATAGAGTAGTATACATGTATTTTGAGCTGATCTTTTTTTATCGTGCTTAATAAAGAGGTTGCACCCCGTGTACATGCAGTTACAACATCATATGTTTTCAGCTCTGGTGCTTGCTTCTTTCTCTCTTTGTTGTAAACATTCCTGAGAAGATGAACGAATGTAGTATTTCCTAGTGGTGGTTTGAGCTACCTCACTTTGTTGTTGGATTTTTTTTTCCCCAAAGCTGTTTCTGAATGAGTGGGCGGAGGGGCTGGAAAAGGCTCTCATTTCTGTTAATGCAAGAGGTCCCTGACTCAGAGCTTCTTGGGGACCTTCTGCTCAACCTCCAAAAAGCGTTTGCATGTATTCCTCTTCGCCTTGGCTCCTGACTCGGTTAGTAGACCCAGCACAGATGGCTGCTCCGTGTTATTAGCTGAACCACAGTTGAAGCTTTTGTGTGTCAACTGCGTTGATTTTGAAATACCCTATTATTTGTGCAATATACCTTGGAATTACGGCTTATAATTTCATGAAAGCCTAACATATCTGAATGTTTACAAGTTCTATCCCTTGGGGAAATATATAGTGTTCATTTCTTTTGTTTAGTCTATTTAAAATGGGACCAGATACAAAGCAGGATTGATTGACAAATTAATGCTCTCAGCTCCTACTCAAAAGTACTTGAATTATTAGTACAAAAAGCATGTTACAAACTGTAATAATTTTAACTCCATTTCATTGCTAAAAGCTAATAATAATGAAAACAAATGAAAATAGTAATGCATCTAACACTAACCAGAATGGAAGTAGTCATGGAGTTGGGACTCTGCAATCAGATAATTAGTTCCATTAAAACTCAGGAATGGGTGAGGCTGCCCATTTATTTGGACTCGGTTCCATAGGAGGCAAGAAAGGAAAAAGAATGCCTCCTGCGCAACATAAATCAAACCTCCCTTTCCTCTTTTCATTCCCCTTCCCTCCGCAGTGGAGGGGCCACAGTCCCAGGGTGACAGCTGTGCTCCTACCTTGGAGGAGAAGGTGCAGAGGAACTAATGGGTGGCACCAGTGAGGAGGAGAGGTCACTGCTGGCTGAATTAAATGAGTCTGCAAGGCTCACACCCACCTTACCACTGTCTCAGTCATCTTGGGGAAAGGGGAGAGGCTACGCATCCCTACAGAGAGCCAGAGGTCCTGCCCTGAGCAGTCTGTGCTGGTTACTAGAGACCTGGTCTATTAGCCAGGATTATCTATAGAATGTGTGTGTGTGCGTGCGTATGTGTGTGTGTGTGTGTGTGTGTGTGTGTGTGTGTGTGTGTAATTTACTTTGTTGTAAAAAATCATATACATAAAGATATTTATTAGGGGCTGGAGAGATGGCTCAGTGGTTAAAAGCATTAACTGTTCTTGCAGAGGGCCTGGGTTCAATTCCCAGCACCTACATGGCGGCTAACAACCATCCATAACTCCAGCTCCAGAGGATCCAATGCCCATGCCCTCTTCTGACCTCCATGGGCATTGCATGACATAGGTGCACTTACACACACACACAGATAACACATTCATACACATAAAAAAAAATGAAAAATTTTCAAGATATTTGTTATAAGAAATTGTTTCATGAAATTATGGAGGCTGAGAGATTCCAAGACCGTGCAAGACTGTGCCATCCCAATGTACAAAGGCCTGGGAATGAGGAGAGCTGGTGGTGTTAGCCAGAGAGAAGAGGTCTCAGTTTGACAACAGGCGTTCCTCTTTAGCATCTGTGTTCTACCTCAAGCCTTCAGTTGACTGGAGAAGGCCTACCCACACTAGGGAGATCCATCTGGATTTTTCCACCAATTCAAATGTTAAACTCAGTCCAGAATAACAACTGAGTTCCCATGACTTCTTCAGGCTGATACACAACATTAATGGTAATGGTCCTCCTTGGGATCCTCAGTCTGGCCAGCCTATTCACTCCTATCCACCAAGGCAAACTACACAGTGGCTCTTCTGGCATGGGCTCTCGGGAAGATCTTCCGTGCTCACTCATACAACTTCAGACAGAAGATAGGTTGTCCAGATGTCTTAAGACAGCCTGACCCTTTAACTGTTGGAATTTGCTTTTGTTGGCCAAAGCAAATCACCTTAGACACCTCAAGCAGGCATGGCTGGCAATTAATGACCTCAGTGTGTACATACAGGAAGGCATGAACAAGTGTAAGGTCACTGTTGTGTCCCTTGCCAGGGTCAGTTTCCTGATGCCCTATGGAGCTCTCTCTGGGTCTGGTGTGGAGGGCAGACATGGGCAGACATGCACATTCTATCTGCTCTTCCTTCCCAGTCTCTTCTGTGAGTTCCTCTTCCCTCCCTGTCCTTTAACTTGGAATTCCCCGGAGCAGTGCTGTTGGTTCCCCATAGAGAGGGTCATGTTGGGACGCTAACCTGAATACTTTGGAACATCCAGTGAATTGCTACTGTGTTATTTTCATGTAAGCTCAAGTGGCCTTTAAGTGGAGACTGAAATGCCATGTGGTTCAGTCCCTTGAGGCACTAACTCCTCAAAATTTTCTGGTAGAATGGATCAAAGATGTTTTACAGAGCTCCAAAAGGAGCTGAGGTTATGCAGAGGTTAGGCTATCCAAGCCAGCACAGCTGTCTCTGAGCACAGATGGAGCCTGTCCAGGCACAGGAGAAAGACAACCTTCATGACACGGATAGAAAATCACCACGGCTGATTAAGAAGGTACTTATTTTATACTCAGGGGAAAGATGAGGCTCAAGGCCTGGGATGTTGGTGTTCTGATAACTAACTCAGAAGTTAATTGGCTTGGAGTCAGATAGTCTGTAATTGTCACCCTTGCCTAAGAGGGGGCAAAGGTAGCCAGGGGGAGTTGACTGACTATATTTTCAGAGATCGTAGTTCAGGATATTTTCCCAAGATGGCACTTGGACCAAGACAGTCTAGGAATTGTTCCTTACCCTCTGGAGTCTTGTGGCCCCAGAACCTGACATAGCCCCATGGCCCAATTTGGCCAGCCAGCTGGCAATGCTGTTGTGCATGGCTATAGGTCAGCAGCTAGCAGCCAGTCAGACGAGCGCAGAGGTACCCGTATTTCTCCTCCCTTGGCTGTGGTGCTTTTTAAAGCATTGTGGAACAATCCAGCTTTATTGTTATCAATCCCATCTCCCGAAACTTGACAAAGGCATTCTTCAGCACATAATTAAGAGATAATGTCAATGGAACAAAGCTCTGTCACTGACATAATGGTTCCCTGCTGTTAAGTTTATGCCTCAGCAAAGTCAAGGTGTTGGCTCCCAAAGCAGAACTCCCTATCCCTCTGACAACCATCACTGACATCCTCCTTCATTCTCTTAACTCTCCTCTAAGTCATGACAACAGCAGAGCTGATGTCTGGTAGCACTGGGTCGGGGGAGAATTCTCTTTGTTCCAAAGAACTGGGTTGGGACATAACTCTAGGACTCCAACACAAGCTTCTCTGTTTTGACTCTGTGGGAATAAACCACCTAAGAAAATACCCCACCTCATTCCACCTTGATTTCCCTTCCTTTACTATGAAAAGAGTAACTCCCAACCTTGGTTCCAAAGCTGAGTGGGATGCATCTGGTGGCACTTGGATATCTCTAAGGATCAGCAGGATGAACATGTCATGTCACTGGGTTCCATTTCTGCTCCATACCCAGGTACCTTTTGCTGCCAAACACACCAGCAACCTCAACAGAATAAGTTAAAATTGATTTAAAGGGTTTTATAATTGGACATCAATTAAGATGACTAAAGAAACAGGTGCTACTGTGGATGCTCTATTGTGCTATGTGTGTGTATGAACATGGGTGCATGCACATGGTCCAATATGGCATTAAGTAAGGGTGTCATCTCCTAGTGCAAAGGACAGAGAAGCCTCCTGCCTTCCTGGAGCAGCTATAAGGAGGCTGGAGGTCTACCTGTTCCTAAGCATGGGTGAGCATTCCACTAATAAGTGTAAACTGCACTCCCCCAGGGCAAGTGTCCACAGACTGGTGCAGGGTTCACTGGACTGCTGCACAAGGAAGGGGAAGGGGCCACTCTCCCTCCAAAGAGGAGTGTCCTGCACAGCTGAGTGGAGATGGCTTTGCAGGGGAGAACTTAATCAGGGAAAGTAAGTGGCTTCTTGGAAGGTGGGAGGAATATCATCAGCGTTCCCAATCTCTGTGCTGCAAATACTTTGCTTTTTTTCTGGGGGTCCTTTCATTGTACTGGCACAGTTTCATTACTATAGGTCATGAAGAATGGAAACCTCAGATTTCTGCTCTGATGTTTCGATGGCTTTTATAGGAGAACCTCAAAACGAGCATGAAAAGAGGAAGATACAACCTGAGGTTAGACCTTGGTTCTACTTCCCTCATAGCCTGGGGCAAGGCATCTGAACTGGGTCTAGGGAAGGGGGCGCACCTGACGGTTTCCAGAGTCTCAGCGGGTCCCCCATGCTGTTACCCAAATACTTAGGATCAGTGGTGATCAGCATTTTATTAATTCAGTATCTACAAGATGCTTCCAGAATGGTAATAAAATGTAGTTTCCCTTAAGTTTACATTTCTCCCCAGATTTGTCATGTATATGATTAATCACTGGGCAAGAAGCCAGAATTCCTGAAAACTGATTGCTAGAAAGGATCTTTCTCTTTAAGGAGAAAACACCATTGAAGGGTTCTTTTAATTTCTTAAAGTTCCTTCACTTTTTCTTAATTTAAGGGTAAAGGGGAAACTGCAAATCAGTGATTCAGGTTGAGATGAATTTATATATTACAAAGCTGAATGCATTAGGATTATTTTTGGAGAGTGTTAGAGTTCTTATACTAAGCTTACTAGAGTTAGTGTTTAGAATACATTCAAGAAAAGGGTTTTTTGGAGAGATTCTTTTATTTGTACATTTATTTATTTATTATTGGGTTGGGAGGGGCACATATGTGCTATGACACTCATGTGGAGACCAGAGGATAACTTGTAAGAATTGGTTCTCTGTTTCCACCAGTGAGTCCCAGGGATCAAACTCAGGTCATTAGGCTTGGTGGCAAGCACCTTCAACTGTTGAGCCATTTGCTAGCCCAGGAAGTTCTATATCTGTCAAATGTTATCATAATTAAGATTTTTGCTTTCAACCTTTTGTTTTGTGGAAGAACACACACACACACACACACACACACACATACACACACACTGATAAATTTTTTAAAAATGAAAGAAAAAGATTTCTAAAGCCAAGTATGATAGGACATACCTGCAATCCCAGTTCTCTGAAGCTTGGGCATGATGACTTGGAGTTCCAGGCCATTCTGGCTGTATAGGGTTACTCTGTCAAATAAAAAAAGAGGAAGAGGAGGAGAAGGGGGGGAATTTCTAATAACTTATTATATTTACTTTGTTTTGCTAGAATTTAAATCCATTTTTAGTATCCTAAAACTTGTAATCAAGTCTCCTATACACAGGCCACTCGTACATGGGATGCTTTTGTTTGTCTGGCCAGCCTTACTGCCCTTTTTTGGAGGGGAGGGACTATTTCCCTGGAAAGGATAAAATGTGGCACACTTGCCCTGGCATAGCCACCACTCACTTTGCTGCCTCATCCAGTCCCCAGTGAGCCAGGTGGAAGAGTCTAGCTGCTCCACTTCCTTCTCCCATTTCCCTTGGGGCTTCTTTCTCCACAGAGACCCAGGCCCCAAAAGCCCTAGCAGGAAAGGCAGGATGGAGTTTTCCAGTCTTTTTTGTGTTTTAAATTATAAAGGTTCTTTTGGGGCTCAGTAGAGAGATGGGCTGAGATGAATCTCAAGTGATCAGGTACTTTAATAATACCAGCCACTGACGCGAGGGAAGTCAAATTATTGAGGCAATCTAGCCTAAACCCCCAGATAAAAGGGGGTTCCTTATATTTATAAACTTTAGAGGGTAGGGTTCTCTGAGTTCAGAGAGTAAAGATATAGGATATAAGGCAGTAATTTAGGGAATAAATTCTGTAGTCCCACCACCTATTTGGAGGCTATTACACGTCAGGAATTTAACAACTTAAGGAGGGCACTAAATAGGATATAAGGCATGGTTGATCCCTTCTACCAGGACAGCTTCTGTGATCTAACACGTCAATCTTATCAGTAGCAAAATCAGCCTCTCCATCTCTATCTACCTCAACATGCCTCTTTCATATAACCTAGATCTTGGGCAGGAAGGAAATATACAACATAATACCAACATAGCAGCCAAAACTACAGAACACAGTAAAGGTTTGTAGCATAAAAGAATGAACTAGTAAATTGAGGCAAACAGAAAGACAAAGAAAATTATGGACATGGGAAAGGAAAAGAGACCCTCACCATGGAGTCTTGGTTGGTCTCTTCCTAGCTGACAGTCAAGAATTTCAGCACAGGGGTTAGCGAGATGGCTTAGTGGTTAAGACATCAGCAGTTCTTGCAGAGGACCTGAGTTTGGTCCTCAGCACCCACATGGCAGCTAAAAACTGCCTGTAACTCCAGTTCCAGGGGATTTGGCACCCTCTTCTAGCCTCCAAGGGCATTGCATGAATATGGTATATTTATATACACTCAGGCAAAAGACTCATACACCCAAACTAAAATTAATTTTTAAAAATGTTTTAAAGAATTTCAGTATAACTAAAATAATTCACTGTGAAGAGTGCCTACATAGAGACAGCATTTATTTTTCATAGAGATATTTCAGATAAGAATGTTAAATTAGCAAAGAACCAAGCTTAAGACCAAAGGGCATGTGATCTTTGAATGTAATCTAATTCTCCCCAGCTGTAAACCTGCAATTTTCTACGAATCTCAGAAAGATTTCAAACGTCATTTACAGTCAAAACATATCTCTGAACTTTCTTGTAACGAAAAATAGTAAGGCCTTTGACTCTATTTTTTAACCTATGTTTTTATTTTATCGGTTTGCAATTAATTCAACCCAATGCATCTCAGAAACTACCCTGTGATCTCATTTATAAAAAGGGAAAACAAGGTTCTGATACTAGTTTCAAACCTCACCCAATATATATATATATACACACATATATGATGTTGTTAGACACTTAATTACCTGACTCTTTAGTCCATACCCATATGTTGGGTATGTACTATTCATTTCCTCTCTCTGTGTGTCTCTCCCTCTCTCTGCATGTCTCTCTCCTCTCTGTCTCGCTCCTACCTTCCCACTCTCCCTTAAGTCGCATGTTTACATCTGTGTTAAAACTGTTTCTTTGGGCCTGGGAGATGGCCCCATTGGTTAAAATTCTTACCACACAAGCCTGATTCCCAGAACCCACATAAAAAGCGGGCATTTGTAATCCCAATACTCCTATGGCAAGATAAGAGGAGAAGACAGGGGAATCAGCTGGAAGCTTCTGGGCTAGCTAACCTGGCATACACAGCACAGAAACAGAAATAACAAGAGAGACTCTGCCTCAAAAACAACATGGAAGGAGAGAACTAATTCCCAAAATGCTGTCCTCTGACCTCCACACATATGCCATAGCACATGTGTACCTAGACTCACACAAAAAATAATTGAAAATAATTTTTAAACTGTTTCTTAATGAGCCCCAACTTTGTTTCATAAAGACTCATCCTGAAATTCTTTTCTTTGGAGCCAAGAAAACAGGTTTCACTTGAACAGGGGTCTCTGAACAGAACTTTTCAAGCAAGCATGGGGCTGGGTCTTTCTTTCCCTCTCCCCCACCTCTCACTGCCTCTGACATAATCATGGGAGCACATGTCAATGAAAAGTGGCCCGGACACATGAATTCACAAAGTAGAGTGTAATCTTAGGTTGAATACTATGCAGATCAAAAACAGAATGGTAGTAATTTCACATAATTTCACCTAATAATCCTGCTGTCCCAGGGTACACTTAGCATCTACTCTGAGATCCCAGTGGCTTCCTTCCTTCTGAGATAACCAGCTTCCAGCTGAGCTGACTCCAGTGGTTCACATTGTTTTTCCTTCTGGAGCACACTGTGGTATGTCCTCCTATCTACAGTGGTATTCCCCCACCCTGGAACCCAAAGGAGCATGCCCTAAACTCCTCACTTGTGACCCAGCAAAGACACTTGAGGTCCAGCTTCCTTATTCTCACACCAAGGACCAGTTCAGCTCACCTCCTCGGCACCTGGCATGCATGCTTTACAGAACACATGTAGGTTACAAGGCGCGCTGCAGTAACTGTCTTTATAAGACATGAATTATTATTCTATTTTCAAGGTAAGGACCCTGGAGTCCTAACAACAGGTGTTTGTGGAGGAGTCACTTTAAAAAGCACTGTGCTCTCTGTCTTAACTAGAATATTCCATTCGATTCTTACAACTTTATGAGCTGAGTTCAACACTAAAACCCTAGCAACTCGTGGCTTATCATGTGTCTGCATTTAGAGACAGGTTCCTAAAAGAGAAAACTGAGTTAAAATAAGGCTTTTAGGGTGGGCTCTAATCTAGTCTGACAGGTGTCTTATAAGAAGAGGAAACTTGGATACTCAGGGACAAGCACAGAGAAACAACCACACGAGATGGAAGCCACCTCCAAACTAAGAAGAGAGATCTGAGAAGAAATCAGCTCTGGCTATACCTTGAATGTGAACTTCCAACTTCCAGAACTGTGAGGCAATTTCTGTTCTTTAAGTTATCTAGCCCATGGTGTTTTGCTATGGTTCATACCTAATCCTCCTGATGAAGTACTACTATAACTCTACAGATGAGGGAGCTGAGGCTCTATTAGTATAGCAAGAAAGGCCCTCTCAAGAGAAAACTCCTGGTCAAGAGAGCAACATCTCTGGCCTGGATGGAGAACCACCATTACAGTTCAGGTGATCATGGGATCACCCTTAGGAAGGGGGTTCACCTTAAGTCATGTCAGGGAGATAGGTACAATACCTAGTGTGTTAATGAGATAGTGAACTTTTCTTGCCTGGAATCCCCACTCGTAGTGAACCAGGCTGCAGCCTTGTAGCTTTATAACCTCTTTTTCTTCTATCTTTTTTTCCTAAACATGGTTTCCCTACACTTTGGGAGGCACCAACATTTTGGGCTTCCTCACTCTTCCTCTAAACCTCCCTTCCCCACCATGTGACTGCTTATCTGTGTCTGACCTCCATGCCAGCTGAAAGGAGGTAGTATTTTTCCTTGTTTCCTTAATTCTCCAACTCTGGGAAGCCACTAAGACTTACAGCTTGCCTGTCCTAGAGGCTTTTCCTTTAAAGTCTAATAAAATTGTCCTAAAGCTTCTATTTGAATCCATTCTTAAATTCTTTCATTAATCAGACTAAGAACCCTAAGAGGGGACACTGTTTCCCCTGAATCAGCTCCAAGTAAGGGGACCTGTGAGTGAAGAGCTCAGACTCCAGTGTGGGCAACCATGACTCCAGAGTCCACTGGTGGCAGCTTTTCTCTATTCACAGGAAAAGAATGGTTCAAGGTCACATAGACAGAAGAGTAGAACTGAAACCCGAAGCCAAACACTGATGTCATCTTTCTATCAATCAATATAGCCTTAAAATACAAATTCCTCTCTAGTGAACAGTTCTCTGATTCTTACACTGGGAAGAACAATACATGGTAATCAATAAATAGAAACCATTACATGGTCTTAGTGTTAATTCAGGGAGCAGAATAAACACAACATTATATGAAGTACACTTTCTAATACAAGTAAGAATTGGTTGAGATTGTTATGATTAGAAGGAAAAGTCCCTGACCTTAGCACCAGGGTCTCTTGTGACTTACCGTGACCTTGAGTAAAATCATTTGATTGCACTGCCATTTTCCTCCTTTTTTTCCTGCTTTTCAGGGTTAATAATTCCAATTTTGGACCCTTCCCAGTGCCTCTGGAAAAGCAGCAGACAGCACGAAACAGAAGTCTTCTGTGTAAACTGTCAAACAACCTATGCATTATCTCTGAACAACTCAACAAGAGCCACAGATTTCTATTGTGTTCTGTGGAGGGCCTACTCCAGGCTTTGTGCTGGGTGGGGAGGGAGGAAAGCTCCTACCAGACTGGCAATATGAGATAGGTGAATAGTGCCAGAGTGCCACACTGCACTCCGGGTGCTTGGAAACCTCCTGTACCCGTGCAATGTGCAAACTGTTGCAGTTCCCAAACTCACAAAGCTCTCACTGCCTCAGAAGACGAGGTGCGATGACACTTTTCCCACACAACTTCAGACGGTGCGAGTGCGCACCGCACAGCCTGCAGAGGGAGGAGAGTGGCGCGTGTGCGGGAGTGCACGTGTGAGTGTGTATATGTACTCGGAGAGGCTGTCTGTGAAATCTAAAGGGCCAATATCACGCTCAATAGCAGCAGCTCTGAGCAGCCACACCGTCTGGGAGTCCCATCCTATGTCATAGCTGCAAGTTGTAACAGATAACATTTGAGAGCTAATAGGAGGATTTGTTTGGAGTGGATTCTAGGGGAGCTTTGCCTGGCTTTCCAGCAACAGCAGCCAAGAACAAGCCATTTGCCTAGCTGGGTGTGGGGATTAGCACCTGGCCAGAAGGCACTGGAAGGGAAGTTACTGGGCAGGGCTGGGAGGTGGGAAACATGGGGGACATGCTGGTCAGAAGGTGCACAATTGCAGCTATCTAGGATGAATCAAGCCTAGAGATCTGATGTACAGTGTGAGAGCTACAGTCAGTGCCTGAGAGCAAATGGTAGGCATTCTCACTGTAAAAAAACTGGCAACTCTGTGGGATGGATATGCTAATTTGCTTGACGGCCATACTTTTTCCACTTGTCAAAACATCGCCCTGCACACCTTAAATGTGCAGTGGCTATTTAAAAACAAAAGGGTGGCATGTGAGGCTGCCCTCAACGTTGTTAGCTATAGTCCTAGTAATATTGCAAGGTGGCAACTCTACTCTGTTGGAGTTTAAATAACTAAGACTGATTTAAGAATCCAATATACAGAGCAATGCTTCTTTCCTTCCCTCCCTCCCTTCCTTTTTCTCTCCCTCCTTCCCTAGAAAAACTTTGTTTTAACATCCATACTTTAAACTAGGGTCTTACCACATGTGGGGGCATTCCCTAACCTGGGAAGAAGTTGGAAAATTTCTGCTTATTCAACTATGCCTGGACAACTTAGGGGGTATGGTACATACATAAGAGGTCCAAGAGCCAAGATGTGCCCTGGGAAGAGAAAGGGATTCCCTGGCCCTGGCCCACCAGCACTAGGGAGCAGGACCATTCCCCAGCACCCCAACACCACCACCTCCATGTGGTACAGGAGGGTGTGCAATACTCACAGTGTAACTCTTGTCTGTCCCTTTTGTACTCCAGGCTGAGGACCTTGGGAAAGGCTGGCTTCTACTCTCCCTCAAGAGGCTGAGACGTGGGCTTTAGAGATGCTAATTTGTATAATGGTTCAGAGTTGATTGACAGGATACAGGACAATAAGCTCGGAAATGTGAATGAACTGGGCTAGAGCTGAGGCTGTAGGGCTCTGAGGATGGAGGAATTGGTTTCTGTCTGGCTTCAGATTCCCTGCTACAGCCGGTTTGAGGGAGAATCCAGCAAATAAGAACCAATAGCTTTGACATTTTTTTTTTTTTTTAAACCAGGGGATCTGTGAGTGAACTTTAGGGAGTCCTGAAATGAAATGCATTTTATTTGCTGGTGAATTTTTCTAGAAAGAGAAGGGATAGTTTTCATGAGATTGGCAAGGCCTGTGTGACTCTAAAATGTTTAAAAGCCCCAGATCCCTGGGTCTCCACGGTATGCTATAGGGAAACAGGTCTGAATTGTCAAAGCCTGGTGGCTGTTAAGACCCCCAGTGCCCTCTTCATCTGTTCCTATCCCCCAGCTCTGGTCTTCTAATGGCTGGATTCAGCATCTCCACCCCTCTCCTTCTCAAGTGCATTTGACACTTGGGATCACTCCGGAGACTCTTCCCTGTTTCTGATTTTTCTTGCACCCTTTACAGACAGACATTTTCTCAGGGCCCCCTTTAAGTGTTCACCTTGTCCAGAGCTCTTTTCTGTGCCCTTTCCTACAAACCAAGCAGAGACGCACTTGATGTGACTTCTTTGAATGTGATGAAGCCTTTCCCAGATCTTGGTGAACTTAACTCAGGGTACAAGGGTCCTGGATAAGCAATGGCTGCCAAAGTTGCCCTGAGCCAGGGGTTTCTGAGTTTGTCGTTTCATGTCTAAGAAGGCTGTGGAAACAAACGAGGGAGCAGAGGGAACATAGGTTTATTAAGGAAAAGTGGTTAAAAACTCCTCAGAGTAGAAAGGTCCCAAGTGAGGAATTCCACCAAGTTGCCCTGGCCAATGGACAGGAATTGACTAGAATCTGAGGTAATCTTTATCAGGATTGGTCATTCATGAGTGCATAGTGGGCATGTAACTTAGGTATGCTTGGCCCAACTGGAAAGTTACTTGTCCATTCCCAGACAGGAGTCATGAGAGCTATGTGACAAGCTCATAATCCACCATGGGCCCTGCCTTGACTGCTTAAGGGGAACTTAACTCTTGTCTCGCCCTCAGTATGCTTACCCATAGTCCCTCTCAACTGGGATTCTATCCATAGCATCATCTCCTTCATCATCTAGGCCAGAAACCTCATAGGGCTCTACTCATTAGCAAGCCCAGGTCAGTGGGACAAGTCCTGAGTCCTCATTCTTTTCTTTTCCACTTATCATCTAGCCCAGGCCCTCGTCAATCCAGCAGCTCTGGCTCTCAGCACCCCATCTGCTCCTCTGGCCCAGGTCCAGCCCCACAGTTCACCTTCCACACTGTGGCTGGAGCGATCAGCAGTCTCTGCTTGAATCCTTTATATTGTTAGCCTGACAGAAGTACAGATTCTTTAGCTTAGCACACAGGGAGCTGGTCGCTGACTGGTCTGTGGTCCACCTCCCACCGTCCACCCATGCATTCCTCCCTCTGAGCATCACAGTCTTCCTTGTGGTGTGCTCCGTGCACCAGTATCTGTGCATACTCCTGTCCGCTATCTTTTGCCGGGAACATCCTTCCCTTTTACCTATTTGCGCCCTCCAATATAGCTATATTTTACTTTTAATAAAATTTCCATGTCTCAAGTTGCACAAGGTCCATTTCCAGTTTCACATCGCTCGAGAGCAATGCACTGTACTGAGGCCAGTGGCTTCCCTATCGATATTCTCTGGGACATGGCCAGCTTGTAGAGCATTGTCCTGGACAGTGGTGGTCTAGCAAACTCTTACATGACCTCTGAAATTCAGCTTGGGCCACCTCCTCTGGGGAGGGTGTTTTTTTCTGGTCTAGGTTACACATCTCCCTTCAGAGTGCCTTTGATCTACCTCTATTATACTCTTTGCAACTGACTTATGTGAGTGTTCCACCATTCTGTAGGTTCCCTGAGGGCAGGGACAATATTTTATTTGTCTTAGTGTCACCCACACCCAACATAGCATCTGGAAGAAAAAGAGGAGCTCAGTGAGCATTTGTTTAATGAAGAAAGTTGAAGCCAACCTCTGGACAGAGCTGGCTGAGGGAGCTCCTGAAGGAGACAGACAAGGCTATAGGCCAGCACTGGAGGCAGAAGGAAAGATGGCTTCATCATCCCCTTGACTGGTGCCATAGAGGTGGTCAAAGGCAACTATTTAACACCTTTGGTTTTCTATGCAAATAATCATGTTCTGAGATTTGGAGCCAATATGGCTTCCTCTCTCCTGGGTGGGCAATTCTCACTGTTAGAGAGCCACAGAGTCTAGAATTGGAAGGCACCTTAAAAGTAACGTAACTCAGACCTTCATCCAATGCATTAATCTCCTCAGCAGCAGGAGCCTCCACTCCATCACAGCTAGTAGCAGGGAGCACCCTTTTCCTGAGTCAGGCTATTACATTTCCAGGCAGCTATTTGGGTAGAAAGTGCTTTTTAATATTGAACTGCAATCTGCCTCTTTCTGTCTGCAGTCCTGGCACTGGGTCTCCCTCCTGAGGCACAGACACTGCATCTGCCCTTCTTCCATAGTTAGAAGCAACCTGTGGCCGCAAACGTGTTTCTTCCTCCAGGGATCACTGACCAATATTTCATGGTTTCCTATTTCCTGACCCTTTCCCACAGAGATGCAAGCTTTTCTTGTCCTGGAAAAACAATATGATATTTCACCCCTTAATGCTTTTTACGTTTAAGAACTAACACCAGGTTTTGGCTCATATGTTCAGGGAAGGAGCTGAAATGATGTTAGTCATTCCCACCTGACAGGGATCCAGGGCTGGAGAACAGATGTGGAATGGATGATCAACATTTCCTAAATTCAGGCAGGTGTACCAATATCACCTTGCTGATACTTTGTTGTTTATAGAACATAATGCTGATAGATGACAGTCCTAATAATAGCAACAGTCGCATTAGCTAACCCCTAAAGGAGCTCTCCGTGTACTAGGCAGGGTTCCAAGCTTTATATCTACTGCATTTACAATAATCCTGTTGATGGGCTCTGTTGCTATCCCCACTTCACAGATAATTAAAATCGAGGCACAGAGAATGAGTACTCTCAGTCTTGGTTGGTTTCCTTCTTCTCACATTATCTGTGTGAATTCCAAGGTTTATGCCATGCACAAAACATCTCATAGTGTAAGAGGTTGACCTTTGATGATGCTCAAATCCTTGAAACCCTCACAACATCCCTGTGAGGTGGGGTATATTAGTTCCATATTTAATGCTTGGGAAAACAAAGGCTCAGGGGAGGCCATAGGTTTATTCATCCCAGAGTCTAAGTTGATGAGAATTAGAATTCCAGCCCTAAGCTCCGGAGCTGGTGCTGCTTCCACTGCATTACCATACCTCTTCTAATGAAGGTGGGCTCCCATCTATGCATCCCTGTGAGACAACAGCTGGTGGTGTACATCATAGCTGTTGTTCCACTTTCCTTCTGAAGCAGTTAGCATGGGCATCTTCACCCCATGGTAAGGTTTTCTGGCATCAAGCTCTGGAATTTCTGAAGACTATTTGCTTAAGAACCAGAAAGGCAGAGCCCGATGTGTCCACAACTGTCTCCAGCTGAGGGTGTGGCTCTCAATGAACAGTAATCTCAGGGCCCCATAGACAGGTGTTATGTGCCAAGACATTTTAGAGCTTCCCTCTCCCAGAATACCATCTTCCCACCTCTTCTTCAGTTCCTGCTCCACTGCAGGTCCCATGACCCCAGGCTAGCCTCACAGCCTCTCTACTCTCTTATTATAAACCCAAACTCAGATTCTACACAAAGCAGAAGAGATAGCTCTGAAGTCGTGAGAGATGCCCAGGGATTCCCCCCAAGGTTCACTGCCTTCACCGCCAACTCTTCAAAAACATAGACACATAATTTATGACCCTGTGCTTTAAATTTCTCAGAGCTAAGACAAAACCTATAATCTTCATTTCTCAAGAGGCTGAAAGGTTTAAATGGGATGAAATATCCAGATGTTCACTCCTGTTCTCATTCAGCTATTCAGCAGATGCGCCTCCAGTATCAGCTGGGTACCAGGTACTCCTAGGTGCTGAGGATATATCAGTGAATTAAACACGGTGCTCCCAGTCTGGAAGGGTGACAGACAAACAGGTCAAAGGAAGGTGTGTTAGGACTTCATTCCTCTCAGCGACCAAAATTTTTGTAGGCTGACACTTCCAGAGGTCTCAGCCCCTGATCACTACCCCATGTGCTTGGGCAGAGCATCAGGGAAGCAGCAGCATGTGGTGGAGGAGAGCTGTTCCCCTCATGGTGTGAGAAACATTAAATATTAGTCTTTTCTTTCAAACTCTGTAAAACTTGGAACTTGGCTTGTGACAAGGAATTCTAATCTTTTAATCCCATTATATTCTGTAAGAATTTTGTCTAAGGAAAGGCCCTGATGCATCCCTGAGCCTGATGGCCTGGAGCAGTGTGGAGCTCTTCTTCCTTTGCACTGATTCTTTTAAGCTAGCCAGTTGGGAAAGACTGTGTGGTTGAACCCCAGCCAATGGGGAAAGACATAGTCTTGCATTAGGAATAAAAACCCATCAAACTTCTGGGTCCTATGTGCTTGCTGGATCTGACTGATCATGCAAGTCACCCTTTTGCAAAAGTAAAATCTGCCTTGCCCAAGTTGCTTTTGTTTTGTCTGGGTGTTCTTTGTGTGGTATTGACAGGATCCTTGGACTGAGGATTTTATTTGTAACAATGGCAGACAGGAGAGAGAGAGAGAGAGAGAGAGAGAGAGAGAGAGAGAGAGAGACAGGAAGGGGCTGAGGGTAAGGTACTCCCAAGGACCCACTAAAGACTTACTTCCTCTAGCTAGTCCTCATCTCCTAAAGTTTCTAGAACCACTCAAAATGTGGCACAAACTGGGAACCAAGGTCCCAACACACAGGCCTTTTGGGGGACACTTGATATCCAATCCACAACAGAAGCAACTCTGTAGAGCAGGACACAGAGAAAGAATGTGAGGAGAGCATTGTCTTATAAAGCTGGTCAAAGCCTTCCTGTGCTCATATTTGAGCCTAGAACTGAAAGATGTGAAGAAGGACTACAAAGGGGAGAACTGGTCCAGCCAGAACAAGTACAGAGAGTGAACAGGACCACACTTGACCTGCTCCAGTGTAGGCAGAGAAGATGAAGGAAGCTGAAGGAAGGTGGGCATAGTGGAAGAGGTCAAAGGTGTTGCTTGAGGCCTGACTGCATTGACTCTAGCTCAGATTATCTTAATATAAGGATGAACTGAAAGCCAGGCTACCTGCTGGACACACTCTGCCCAAGCCACTCTGGACAGCCCAGGCTGGAGTTCAGAGGACAGCAGTCAAAGACAGAAGGGACTTGGGGTGATTTGAGATGTAGGTTGGGGTCTGGATGTAGCCACAATGGCTAGGTCATACCTAAAATCAGAATCCAGTCAGAAACCTAAGTGGGAGCCAAGCACGTGGCTCTGGAACCCAGGGGAACAGGATGCACTTGTAATCTGGAAGCCAGGCCCAGCCCCTGCAGCACCAGGTCAGTTCCTACAACAGGCCTATTCTGGGAAGCAAAGGGCCTTTTCTTCAGCAGGACTGGACCTGGGCCTGGGGACCCTGCCCACATAGATTGCTACTACAGACCCACAGAGCAAGAGGAAGGGCCTCTCCTCAGGGTCTCATAGCACAATCAGGCAGTTTATGAAAGAAACTGGGAGCAATCAAAGGCTGCAGGATTGTCTCCTGAAATTTTAGCCCAGGACTTCAGGTAGAGCCCTTGTACTTAGTGCATAAACTGTATGGTAAGTGGTACTTTGGTCTGAAAAACTTGTCACATTCATTGTACATACACCCCCCCCCACACGCGTATACACACTCACACGCACAAGCAAACTAACAAACTCTTTAAGTTAAAAAAAATCCTAGGCTTAATCCATTCACCATAAAATGCATCTTTTTGAAAATTAATAGGTTATTTAAGCATATAACCATCACAACCATAATTCTCATCATCCCCAAAGGTGTTCCTAGCTGGGCATAGTGCACATGCCTTTAATTTCTGCACTCAGGACATAGAGACAGATGGATCTCTGTGAGTTCAAGGCCAGTCTGGTCTACATAGTGAGACCCTACCTAAAATAAATAGATTAAATAAATAAATAAATAAATAAATAAATAAATAAATAAAGAAATCAGGGATAGAGAGATGGCTCAATGGTTAAGAGTACTGGCTGCTCTTGCAGAGGACCTAGGTTTGGTTCCCAGTACCCATATGGCAGCTAACAACCATCTGTAACTCCAGTTCCAGGGGATCTGATACCCTCTTCTGGCCCCCACAGGCATTGCACCACATGGGTACACTTACATGTAGGGAAAACACTCATACACATAAAATAAGTAAATAAAAATAAATAAATAAATAAAATTAATGTTTTAAAAGGTGTCCCTAGTGCCCTTTAGCAGTCAGTCTTCTTTTCTCTTTCTCTCAGCCCCTTGCCACTATGGATTACTTTACATGTCTGTAGATTTACCCATCTTGGACATTTCTTATAATGGAATCATACAATACATGGCCTTTTGTGTCTGTTTACAGCATGAATCATTCCTTTCTATGACTGAATAATGTTTCTTTACATTGGCTAGATCCTGTTATATTTGCCCGTTCCTCAGTTTATGAAATTTTGAGTTGTTTTTATATTGAACTCAAGAATAAAGCTTCTGTGAACATTAATGTACAAGCTTTTGTAAGAACATATGCCTTCAGTGTTTGTGTGTAAATGTCAGGTCCTATGCTGACTCTGTGTTTAATTTTTTGAGGAACTGCCAGACTGTTGTTCTGCGATAACTATACCACATTACATTTCAAGGCGGTGTGTGACGGTCCCAGTTTTCCACATCCTCATCAAACTTCATTGTTATTGTTTTGTTGTTTATTTGGAGTCAGGCTCTCAGGCAGCTCAGACTGAACTTAAACTTGCTATTTATATAGCCTTGAACTCCTGATCTTCTCTCAGCCTCTCCAGAGCTGGGATGACAGTCATGTGTCACCACACCCAACCTGCAGCAATGTTTTTCAATACCATCCTGGTGGGTATGAAGCGGTATCTCACTGTAACTTTTGCTTACATCAATTTCTCATCTTCTTAGCCTGTGGTACATCTTCCTTGGATAAATGTTCACTCAGCTTCTTTGCTGATTCTTACAATACTTCGTCTATTTGTTGTTGCACTGTAAGTTTCTTTATACATTTTGGATACTCTTTTTTAAAATATATTTTTTTTCATTTTTTATTCATATGTATGTATGTATGCTTGTGTGCATGAATGCTGCGTGTGTGCAGATGCCCAAGAAAGCAGGAAGAAGGCATCAGATGCCCTAAAGCTGGAGTTACGGTAGTTACGAGCCCCTGACATGAGTGCTGGGAACAAAACTCAAGTCCTCTGGAAGAGCAGCAAGCTTCTGTTTCAGATATTCTTTTTAAAAAAATATTTATTGTTTTTAAAAACTATTTTATTTATTACTTTTATTTTATGTGCATGAGTATATTGCCTGCATGTGTGTAAGTGCACCCATATCTCACAATGCCCACAGAGGTCAGAAGAGGGAGTTGGATCCCTTGGAACTGGAGTTACAGAAGGTTGTTAGCCGCCATGTGGGTGCTGGGAATCAAACCAGGTTCCTCTGCAAGAGCAATCAGTGCTCTTAAGTGCTGAGCCATCTCCCCAGCCCCTGTTTTGGGTATTCTTATTAGATATATGGTTTACCAATATTTTTTGTCTTCTCTGCAAATTGTTGCTTTCTTTCTTGATAGCATCCTTCAAAGTATACAAAATTAGCCAGGCGTGGTGATGTGCACCTTTAATCCCAGCACTCAGGAAGCAAAGGAAGGTGGATCTCTGAGATAGAGGGCAGCCTGGTCTGCATAGTGAGCTCTGGCCAGTTGGGGTTACAGGAAGACCCTGTCTCAAAAGAATATATATACAAAATTTAAAATTTTGGATCAAATTCAATTTATCTATGTTTTCCTATGTGGTTTGTGTCTTTTTGACGTTGGAGTTCAGAAGTCATTGTCTAATTCAAGGCTATGATGATCTATATCTAGGTTTCATTCTAAAAGCTTTATAGTTTGGCTCTAAAATTTCTGCTTGTGACTCCCTTTGAGTAACTTTTACACGTGATGTGAGGTCTATGTGTTCTTTTGCTATAGCCACCTAGTTGTATGGGAACAATTTGTGGAAAGGTTTGTTCTCTCACAGAGTTGTCTTGATACCTTTGTCAAATTTCAGTTGATCCACATGTATTTTTAAAGAATAATGATTCTAGGGGCTGGAGAGATGGCGCGGGGCTTAAGAGCACTGGATGTTCTTGCAGAAGACCTGGGCTCGATTCTCAGCACCCACATGGTGCCTAACAACCATCTGTAACTCCAGTTCCAGGGGAATCCAACACTCTCTTCTGACCTCTGTGGGCATTTCATGACGCGGGTGCACTAACACACATTCACACAATACAGTCATACATATAAAATAAAAATAATAAGTAAAATATTTTAAAAAATAATGGTTCTAGGAACTGGAGAGATGACTCCATGGTTAAGAAGATGTAACACTCTTGCAAAAGACCGACCAGGTTCAGTTCCCAGCACCCGTAGTAGGCGGCTTACAACTGCCTGTTAACTCCAGTTCCAGGGGATCTGACACCTCTGGATTCCAAGGGCACCTGCACATTCATGGTGTACATAAACACCATGAATTTGTGTGGACACAAACATACAAATAAAATCTTTCAAAAGAAAAAAGAATAATGTTTCTACAGTTGATTGTAAATTGACTCATAGGGATCAAATTTATTCTATGGCTTTCTATACCTAGCTTGTAACACGGGCTCCAACATAGAACAGATGCATGGTAAGAGTTGCCCGTGGTCAAACTGAATAAGCCTCTGTGATAGGCATGTTCAGAGAATCTTAGAGCCTCTCCTGTGTTCAGGGAGCCCAGCGAGATGGAAAGAAATGAATTTTGCTTCCAGCCCCTACTCTACAAGTGACTCTATTGAGCACGGCCATTTCCACCAAGCTCATTTCAGATTCATCTTGCAGTGGTGGTCCTGTGCTTGCCTCCTGGGGACTCCACACACAGGCAGGCCTTAGCTCCTCTTTAGACCTGAGAAATTCACTCTGAAGCTCTGATCTGCTTCCTAGGTAAGGATGCCTGGTGTGGTAAGCTGGTCTGCACAGCTTTCTGCAGGTTGTTAGGGGGATTCTTCATGCCTAACCATATGTGTATAGGGGTGTATTCCTGTGTACAGCAGGTGCATTCCAGCATCCCCAGGCCTTGACAACTCACAACTCTAGCATTAAAGATTCCCATTCCCCAAAGGTTTTCTTTCCCACGGGGTCTTTTCTAGCCCTTTGCCTTACACAGGCATATTTTCTTGTATTTGTTGGTACAGCACGAATAGGATTTTGTGGCTTGATTTAAAAAAAAAAAAACATTGTTGTCATAAATATCTTCCATGTCTCTCCGTGGCCCTCATATGGGCAATGAAAGCTTCATTGTGTAGATGTACAAGTCCTTTGTTACTAAACATTTAGCATTTCGACCCTTGTTCCATCACCTCCACCCCAGCATTTAAAAAAAGTAGACTTTAGGAAACAAAAATGAAAATGGAGTGTGCTCCACTCTCCCAGACATCTCCTGTTCACATACCTCTTGCAAAGTTTGAGGCAAAGTGTTTGTGGGCTGGCCGGATCCCAAATGCTGGGAAACTGGCGATAAAATGATTCTAAAAGTATGCACAACCAGGTGTCCCTACGAAGAGATGGGGCAATTTGCTTGTGCTGCTTAAACTTTTCCAGCCTCCAGTGACCTAATCCGAGCCTGTGGTGGCTGCCATAGCGAGTCAGGAGGCTCTGAGACCTCACAGAAACAGGAACAAGAGAGAACAAACTAGAGCCAGAAAAAGAGAGGCGGGAACCGCAACCCAAGGGCGTTCCCATGGGGAGGGCAGCCTTGCGAACAATTTTGATTGGTATCTCAGAATGATAGTTTACTGTTTTGAAGAAAGCCTGCAGCGACACAGAAGTTTCCACCGTGCATCTCGAGGCACCTTGCACTGAGGATTTCCAACCCACCCCAAGGGGAGGGCACTGGACCAGATCCCGAAGAAACCAAGCCAGAAGAAAGAGCACACGCCCCTGCTCCCAGGGCAGGCCTCTGTAAGGCCAGGGAAGTCAGAACACCCATGAAGGGCTCTAGCTGGGTCTGCAGGAAGCCGGGGTAGCCTTGAGCCAGCAAGCATTGTACCCGGGCAATTAAACAAGAATGCTCCAACGCGACAGTTCCACTGTGAAAGTTTTCAAATAGTGTTTGGAATGTTTACATAATTGTTCAAAAGAGCCTTTTTCAATGTACCTGTTTACACTCTTTTCCTTTTGGAAATTCTTTCAGCAATCAGGCCGTGGAGGGCTCTCAGCTCCACTTGCCGCCCTTGATTGCCGAGGGAGGAAAGAAAGGCCCATCAGTGAATCGCTGGGAAAACAACCCCTAACAAACGCCCTGTAATGAGGGGGCTCCGCTTCGGCAGGCGGGGCGGTGGCGGGGGGCGCCGGGAGCCGAGGGCCAGAGCTGGGGGCGCCGCGGAGCGCGCGATGCCGCCCGTTTTGTTGTGTGGCTCGGGGATGGAGAGGGCGCGGGACCCCGAGCCTTTGTGTGCAAATTTCCCACCAGGGCCAAGCAACTTTCCACAGTTTAATTAAGTGGCTTTAGAGTCCGGAGTTGGCCTAACAAGCTCCGATGCATGAATGAACGATTTGTCCCCCAGCAGCGGGAGCCCCCGGGATGGGCAGCAAAGGACGGCTGGCTCTGGCCGCTGCAACTGCTCACGCGGCCGCCCGCCTGCCTAGGAGCCTAGCGGGTGGGGAAGCGGCTGCGGGGGCTGGCGGCGGTCCTTCTGGGACGCGTCTCACCTAGCTCGCAGCAAATATGCCATCCATATGCCCAGGATCACAACCGAATCAGCTCCATCAGGCCTGGCAAAGAGGCATTTAAATTGCTAATATTGTACTGGGGAGCGATGACAGCCTTGCCAAGGATCAGCTCTGTAGAATCCACAGAAACAAACCTGGGGAAAGGGGAGGGGGGGGTGTTCCGAAAGAGTCCAACCGAAGTGAGAAGCAGGAAAACACCGGCGGTCACCGCCATGGGGAGCCTTTGTAAGGAGAAATCAGGAGAAAGAGAGGAAGAAATGAGCCCACAATGGGGCCTTGGAGCTGGTAGGCCACTGGGACCCCTTTTCTCATCCATTATATTTGATCCGAGGTCGGCTGGAGTTTCCATAAAGAGTCCCAGCGACCAAGGTAGATGCTTTACCTTGGCTTAGAGCAAGACCAGTTTTCTAGAAGGAGGGCCAGAGAGGGAGAGAGAAAATATCAGAATGAGCAGCTCAGAAAGAAGGGCCTCTGCAATCCAGAGCTCTTCCAGGTAGGCTGCTGAGTATTCCTGTGCTGGCTGTATGGTCTGTCTGGATGGGTTTGGGATAAGGGTCTTTTCAGCCACTTCCCAGCAGAGGGTTCACTGAGTGTTTTTCTCTGCCTGTATTTTTAGAAAAAATTATGATGACAGTTGTTAGGGTCTCAGGCAGGCAGGCAGCATATTCCATTACAAAGTTAGCATGGAATCAATATGTAAATAACCCTTTCTAACTGGCAGCTATTTTTGAAGGCAGAACGCACCTGATGTTGCAGGTTTGTTCCACTTCACTTTAAATGTCTCTGTGTCCTCTGAGTCTGGAAATGTGTTCACAGTCAAAGATCGTCTCCCGCTTTGCACTTGATCTTTGCATCCTCTCTAATGTCCTCAAACCTCCTCCATCATTTAAAAATCAGATTGACAAGAACTGCTCCAGGCTGGGTGTGTTAGCTCCCCTTTACATGGTCATTTTTCAGTACACTGCTTGCTCAGGGAGAAAGAAGGGCAACAGAAGCCTTGGCCATCTACGGGAGGAATTAAAAAGAGAAAAAGCCCAAAAGGCTGAGACCAGGTTTGAATCAAAAATTCAGACAGTCACTGCCAAAATGCATTGAAGTCAAAGCTGAGACATTAAAGGCAGGTGGGAACCAGCCAAGGGAGGAGCCAGGTCAGAACCACTGCTGCAGTGTACAGTGGGAGAAACAGGCTTCTAGGTGCTCCCACCCAATCCCCAGTTCATTATATACAACCTATTGAGTCCAATTAGCGAAGCCCATATGTGCATGTGTTTAGAGATGACCACTTTGAACTGGGGGCTCGACTCTGAAGAAAACTGCTTCTCCACCCCTCAGCATCTATCAACTGCCTGTAGCTCTTCATCTAGGGTCAGACCTTGTGAGAAAATTATTTTCCTCCATCCATGCTGTCTTGTCAACTCGTGTGGTTTCTGCAGTTCTCTCACAGGCAACTGTATTGTTTGGAGTTCATGGGTGCAACATCCCTGCCCATGATAGAAGACACCATCACACAGCAGTTGTCCCGGTCAGGTCCTTACAGTCTTTCTGCCTCATCTTCCATGATGTTCCCTGAGCCACTTGGGGGTAGGTACTCCAAGGTCACTTACTCTCTGCATTTTGACCAACTGTGGATCTCTGTAATAGTTTACTGAAAAAAATTAACTTCTTTGATGAGGAGTGAGAGCTGCACTTATCTGTGGATGTAAGGATGGGCAGGAGACATTGGAAACTATATTAACCAAGATGGTAGCATTAAGCTTTCCTCTAGGGTCTATGACTTTTCCAGCCACAGGTTCCTTGCTAGGTTTACAGTACAGGCATGGGTTTCCTCCAAATGAGCTGGCTTTAGGTCCAATTAAACAATTTCTGGTTATTCCCAAGATATAGTGTCATATCTTGTTGGTCTAGTCATTGTTGTGGTTCTCGGGCCTTACATAGGACTATTGATAACTTTTCTCCATTGGTGACTTGCATAGCACCTTCCAGAGCTAGAAGAAGTAGCCTCAGGAAGTGTTGGGAGCCAAAAGGCCAGAAGAAAAACATCTTTATGGCAGCTTTATGGTTTCCTACAAATCTTTATGGCCTTGAGAAAAGACAGTCTTAATGGTTTTCTGTAAGTTTCTATAAGATAATACCTGGTTGAGGAATGTGGGAAAACAACTTGTGACCCAAGTCAAGTCAGCCTTGAGAAATATTTACTACCGATGTTAGTCCTGGGAAATGTTAACCACATGCCTTCTCAGACAAAC
>NW_008352899.1:1912785-1927408 GCF_000622305.1 Nannospalax galili | reverse complement strand
GAGCTTGATCAGAACACTGTCTTGCTCTCTTTCTTCATGTTCCTTGTTTGTCATTCCTTCTAGGACCCCCACTGGTCGCGCCACTGTAGAAGTGTCCTGCAGGTCGGGACAAGGAAGGAGGCTTCCAGGTCAGTACCAGCTTGGTTTCTCCAAGTCCTATGACTAAGGTGGGCCCACTGGTCGCGCCACTGTAGAAGTGTCCTGCAGGTCGGGACAAGGAAGGAGACTTCCAGGTCAGTACCAGCTTGGTTTCTCCAAGTCCTATGACTAAGGTGGGTGATGTCTTCAGTAATAAGGTCTAACCTTCATGTTCTGGCATGCAAGAGCAATGACAATAGCCTATATTGTTTTGGGGGGGTCTCTTTGATAGGTTTTAATATAGCTGTGTCCATGTGCACCTGCATTAAAACAGAAATACTTCTAGGTCACGTACGGACAATATCAGAGAGCCTAGTACAGCAGATAGGTTTGTGTTTTGGGTGTGTGGAGGGGGGTATTCAATAGCATGATATTCTTTCACTCTGTTGTTGTAATAAGACATTCTAACCAGAAGCAACTTTAGGGAGGAAAGGGTTTATTTAGCTTCCGTGTCCATTTAGGCCATCACTGAGGGGAGTCAGGGCAGGAACTCAGACAGGAACTTGAAGCAGAAACCAGGAAGGATTTCTGCTTGGCTGGCTCACTCACAGGCTATTCTTACACAGTCAGGTCCACCTGCCTAGGAATGTCAATTAACAATCAAGACAGTTCCCTACAGACATGCCCATAGGCCAGTCCCTCAACTGAGCTCCCTTCTCATGTGGCTTGAAGCTGTGTCAAGTTGACAGTTAAAGCTAACCATCACAGGTGATAGCGTTCAAGCTTGGAGCCTAATAACAGCGATTGATTCATTTACTAAACACCTACTACATGTCACTCACTGCTCTCTGAGCTGCTTGGTGCTTGAATAGCTCAGTGTCTTTCGGTGTCACTGAACTGAGATCTGCCTTTCCATCACTTATGAACTATGAGCTTATACCCAGATCAAGACTTGTTTCACAGACTAGTCCTCAAGATAAATAGTAACTTACTTGGAGATATTTCTTCTCCAGATAATTTTTTTTTGTTCTTCAATGATCAAAGTCCCCTCAGTCAAGCAGTCAATATAGCAGTCAATATATTTCCTCTATGATTTTGCCATTGGTAAGTGTCTATAGGAAATCAGGATCAGACAGTCCTTTGAGACATTTTAGTGTGATCTAACACCAAAGCATCAATCTATAGAAAAGGATGCATCTGGGGTAGAGTTTTAACTTTCCCAGTGGATAGAGTCATTCATTGCATAAGGAGGGTCAAGTAAGCTGGAAGTCTGACCTGCTGTCTCTGGACCCAGGATCTCTGAGGATGGAGGGGTATTCCAAGAGTGCCATACATTCACTCGAAATAAAAAAGTCTCTAATGAACAAGTGCCTGGCACTGAGGTGATATGCTCAGAGAGGGAGTGAGAATCCTGTGAGCTGGAGGGGTCTCAGCAAAGATGAAGTGTAGAGGGCCCTGCTCCACATGTTGTGGGTTTTGATTTACAGCAGAGTCTCCCACTGTGTGACTTCTAAGGTGCCTCCCAACCCTGGATTCTGGCCACTTATTCACTCACACATTCATGTCTCAAGTCACTGCCATTTAGCTGCAAGGGACTCACATTTGAAACAAATAATGGGAAAAGGAGATAATATATTTTTAAAATTGGGACAAAATACACATTGGGATCTGTTTAATTGGAATAAGACACAGGCTATGGGGGAGGGGGTCTGAACAGAAAAGGAGGTATAAAGATGATTAAGATGTTTGGTATGAAAAGCACAAAAATTCAGTAAAAAATATACATTTTAAAAAAGATATACATGACACGGACACTGAGCAGGATGGTACATACATGTTATCCTGGCACTTGAGAGGCTGAGGCAGGAGGATCGTGAATTCAAGGGCAGCCTGGACTGTATAGCAAAATGATGTAATTTTTAGAAAAATATTTTATGTATTATTTTATGTATATGAGTGCACCTATGTCATGCAATGCTGCAGAGGTCAGAAGAGGGCTTCGGATTCCCCTGGAACTGGAGTTAAGGATGGTTCATAGCCGCCATGTGGGTGCTGGGAATTGAACCCGGGTCCTCTACAAGAGCAGTCAGTGCTCTTAACCACTGAGCCATCTCTCTGGCCCCAAAATGATGTAATTTTTTAAATGCACATATGGGGCTGGAAATATTGCCACTAGTTAAGAGTGCTTACAACTCTTGCAGAGGACCTGAGGTCCAGTTCCCAGTACCCACATCAGGTAACTCACAATTGCCTGAAATCTAGCTCCATGGAAACTAATACCTGTGGCCTCCACAGGCACCTATACTCATGTGCACATACCCATATAGATACATACATTTACACATAATTAAAAATAAATGAATAAAACCACACATGCATAAAATGTATCATCTTCACCATTTTAAATACACTGTTTAATGGAGTTAAATATATCCACATTGTTAACAGCCATTGCTACCCTGAGTCCACAGAACTCGTCTTGCAGAACTAACGTTCTGTATCTGTTAACCCACTTTCCCATTTTCTCCTCCCTCCAACCCTAGCTACAGGCAACCGGTCCCTCTATCTCTATAAATCTGAGGAGTCTAGGTAAGAGCTCAGAATCCTAACCACTAGACCACCAAGGATGCTCAGTCTGACAGCTCTCCCTCATATAACTGAAGCCACATTATTTATCCTTTTAAAAAATATTTTATTACTTCTATTTTTGTGTATGAGTGCATTGCCTGAATGTGTGTAAGTGCACCCATGTTGTGAAATGCCCATGGAGGTCAGAAGAGGGTGTTGGATCCCCTGGAACTGGAGTTATGGACTGTTGTTAGCCATCACATGTCTGCCAGGAACTGAACCTGGGTCCTCTGCAAGAGCAGCCAGTGCTATTAACTGCTGAGCTATCTCACCAGCCCCTGTTTATCCTTTTATGAATGCCTTATTGCACTTAGCATGATGTTCTCAAGATTCATCCCCATTGCAGCATGAGTCAGAATTTCCTTCCATTTTCAGGCTAAAGAGTGTTCACTCATTTACACAAATAAAGCCCATCTTGTTTATTCACTCATCCATTGATGGACGGTTGGGTGGCTTCCACCTTTTTCCTGCTGCTATGAGCACAAGTATAGATACATCAGTGGCAGGTCCTGTGTTCAACTATCTTGCTGCACACTCAGAAGTGGAATTGCTGGATCAATGACCAACATGGTCATTCTATGCTTAGCTGTTTTCATTTTTAAAGAGTTGTTTGTTTATTGCACAAAAGTGTGTGTGTGTGTGTGTGTGTGTGTGTGTGTGTGTGTGTGTTTGAGTGTAGGAACAGGACCTTTGTGTGTAGAGGTTGGAGGGTATCCTAGTTTACTTTCTGTAAAAAACAACACCAATAAAAACCAAGTTAGGGAGGAAAGGATTTATTTCCATTTCCAGTACAGTCCATCATCCAGGGAAACCAAGGCAGTGAAGGAGGCTGCCCCCCAGACCCCCTACCTATCCTTGGAAATCCCCTGGACAGGTACCCCCCCCAGACCCCCTGCCTGTCAGGCAGAACAAAAACATTTCCTGGAACATTCTGTGTTCCAAGGCAGAAGAGGAAGAGCGTTCTGCCTCAATGCATGTGGCCAATGGCTACAAAGGTTACAGGTTCTGAAAATCCCCTTCGATTGTTTCTTGGTACTTCTGCTTTTTTGTTACTACAGAAATCCCTTGCTTTGTGGTATTTATGGTTTTTATGCTTTTAAAAGCCCTGTGTTTTCACAGCTCAGGGCCACAGTACAGCTCCTGAGACTGTCTGTATCCCCAGATGGTTGGCTTCAATAAAGCACTTGTGTTTTTACTGAGATTCAGTGTCCGAGTGGTCAATTCAGAGAATTCTTCGGGCCCCGAACATTTTGGGGGCTCGTCCGGGATTCCCTAAAGACCCTCCGTCTGTTTTCTGTCTTTTTCTGTCCTCCGTCTGGTGCCTGGAGACTTCAGTTCTGATTCCTCCCGTGGTGAGTCTGTTTTGGTTTCTGTTTTAACTTTTCAGACTTCTGGAGCCTCAAGGGGGAGAAACGGGATGCAGTATTGCTCTCCGAGCTGGAGGATGGGGGACACCCCAACACTCCATCTGATTGGTGGACTGTCTGTGGCCTTTGGGCATTTGGCATCAACCCCAGTCACTCCCACAGTGACCATCGAACGCGCAGCAATTTTCTGACGCACAGTGCTTTCATTTTGTGTTGTCCTGGTTTCAAGTCTCTGTTTCCCATTTATCTCATTCTCATTGGTCTCTGTTTTGGATTAATCCTCTTTTTTTTCCATTATGGGTCAGACTCCTTCATCTGAAGATATTCTCCTTGACCTAATTCTTTTTCATTTTAAAGATTTCCAGAAGGCGGCCACAATCTCTGGAGACACTGTCTATTCAGGGAAATTCTGGACACTTTGTTCTCTTGAATGGCTGTCCTTTGATGTAGGATGGCCCTCTACTGGGTCCTTTGAGATTAACAAGCTTTCTTCCCTTCAGGCCGTGATCTTTGGAAGCCCAGGACACCCTGATCAGGTTCCTTATGTCATGGCTTACTTTTACCTTTTGGACAAACCTCCCAAATGGTTGAGACCCTATTTATCTCCTTCTACCTCAAAAGCCTCCCTCTCATCTCTGGGTCCTTGACAGACTCTTCCCCAGTCTCACCCACCTCCTGTCCTCCCCCCTTCAACTGAGGACTCTCTCTTGGATCCTCCTCCTCCTTACTCACATTCCCCAACCACTCCTCTTCCTTCCCCAGCCTCTCCTCCTTCCTCAACCACCCCTCTGCTCTTCACCCCTCCCCACACATGTTCAGGACAGCCCTACAAGCCTGAGGCAACTCCTGCCATCCTTCCCCTCCGTGCTATGGCTCCGCCAGACTCCTCTGGCCATAGTTTTCTTGTTTATACTCCCTTCTCAACTAGTGATCTTTATAATTGGAAATTGCAAAAATCCCCCTTTTTCTGAAAAACTGCAAGCCTTGATTGGGTTGTTGGAGACGATTTTCCTTACCCATCAACCCACATGAGACAGTGTCAAGCAATTCCTCCTCACTCTCTTTACCACTGAGGAACATACCCGGATCCTCTCAGAGGCCTGGAAATGGGTGCCATCTGAGAATGGCCGATTCACTGAGGATCCAACAGAGATTGAGGACACCTTTCCTCAACACTGCCCCAGATGGGACTCCACCACCTCTGAAGGTAGGGAGACACTCAAACTCTATTGCCAGATTCTTATGGGGGGGGGTCTCCAGGCTGCTGCCAAAGAGCCCACAAATTTGTCAAAAGTCAGTCAGGTTTTACAGGGACAGGTGGAAGCTCCAGCACAGTTTCTGGAAAGGCTTATGGAGGCTTATAGAGCCTACACTCCTATTGACCCTGAGGCACCAGAGAACCAGTGAGCCATAAACATAGCCTTTGTAACTCAGTCAGCACCTGATGTCTGCAAAAAGTTACAGAAGCTGGACAGTTTTAAAGGTAAGAGTCTCTCTGAATTGCTTGAAATAGCCCAAAAAGTTTTTAATAACCACGAGACCCAGGAAGAACGTGAGGAACATCACAACCGAAAACTGGCTCGAGCTCTGGCACTAAGAGAAAGAGAGCGCCCCCTGAGGAAATATCCTCCAGGGAAACAGAACTGGAAGATTGGACCACCTCCCCAAAACAGCCCTCTCAAGAGAGATCAATGTGCCTACTGCAAGGAGATGGGACACTGGGTTCGGGATTGCCCTCAGTGTCATAAGGGATCTCAAAAGGTACTTGAATTAAATAACTGAGGGGGTCAGGGCTCCCCAAGCCCTAGCTAACCTTAAAAGTGGGAGGGAGGCCTATTGACTTTTTGGTCAATACTGGTGCCACCTTCTCGGTTTTAAAGAAGCCCCTTGGCCCCCTGGCCTCACAGCAGCACACCTACATTCAAGGAGTTGCAAGTAGCTGCTCTTATCCTTGGACCACTCAAAGAACTGTCAATTTGGGCACAAGGCAGTTTCAACATGCCTTCATGGTTATTCCTGACTCTCCCCACCCACTACTGGGCAGAGACTTGTTAAGTAAACTTGGGGCCTCAATTCATTTTGACAAAAATATGGTCAATGTAGAAACCACCAGATTGGTTCTTACCCTACAGGCTGAGGATGAACACTCTCTCCATGAGGAGCCCCCTCTGGACCAATTGGTAACCCTAACTGCTAAATTGATAAAAGCAATTCCTCAGGTCTGGGCTGAAGGTAATCCTCCAGGATTTGCAGCCCACCAACCACCCATGGTGATCTCTCTGGAGGCCTTTGCCAGCCCAGTCCGGGTACAACAATACCCGATATCTCTAGAAGCAAGTGCCTCTATGCGGATTCATCTAAAAAGACTCTGGGAATCTGGCATTTTGATCCCCTGTCAGTCCCCTTGGAACACTCCCCTACTCCCCGTGAAGAAACCAGGAACTAATGACTATAGACCTGTACAACATCTGAGAGAGGTAAATAAGAGAGGCATGGACATATACCCCACTGTGCCTAATCCTTATACCCTCCTCAGCTCCCTGGCCCCTGACAGGACAATTTATACCATCCTGGATTTAAAAGATGCCTTTTTCAGTATCCCCTTGGACAAGGGGAGCCAACCCATCTTTGCCTTTAATTGTCAAGATCCTGAAGAAGGGTTCAGTGGCCAACTGACCTGGACTAGGCTTCCACAAGGGTTTAGGAACTCCCCCACCATCTTTGATGAGGCCTTGCATGAAGACCTCTGAGAGTTCCGAACTGCCCACTTCCAAGTTTCCCTTCTGCAATACATAGATTATTTGCTCCTCACCACCTCTGACCACCCCTCTTTCCTAGAGGCTACAGAAGACTTACTGAAGGAACTTCAATGTCTGGGGTACAAAGTGTCAGCTAAAAAGGCCCAGATTTGCCAGAAGGAGGTACAGTATCTGGGGTTTCAGTTGGAAGGGGGTATGCACAGGCTCTCCTCTGCAAGGAAAAAGGCTGTCCTGGACATCCCCATTCCCCGGAGTCAGAGGCAAGTCACAGAATTCCTGGGGTCAGCTAGATATTGTCACCTATGGATACCTGGTTTTGCAGAACTGGCCAAGCCTCTATATGAGGTAACAAAGGGGGGGACCCTCAGCATTCTCCTGGGGAGATGAACAACAGCAGGCCTTTGACAACCTGAAACTGGCCCTCACTTCTGCACCAGCCCTAGCCCTGCCAGACGTCTCAAGGCCCTTCTACCTTTATGTAGATGAACAGCTAGGTGTAGCAAAGGGAGTACTTGCTCAGACTTTGGGCCCCTGGAAGAAACCGGTGGCCTACCTCTCAAAGAAATTAGACTCAGTAGCAGCCAGATGGCCAGCCTGTCTAAAGATTATAGCAGCCACTGCAGTCCTAGTTAAGGACGCTGACAAGCTCACCTTGGGGCAACAACTGATTGGGACTACCTCCAATGCTACTGAAGGGGTACTGAAGGCCCAGCCTGATCGCTGGTTCACAAATGCAAGATTAACTCATTACCAGTCTCTCCTACTAGATGTGCCTCACCTGACATATATGGTGACCAATGCCTTAAACCCTGTATGCCTCATCCCTGAGACTGAGTCTGAGATGGCTGTGCATCACGACTGCTCCGAACTGCTGCAACATGTCCAGGGAAGCTGACCTGATCTCACTGACATACCATGGAGGAACCCTGACTAAGAGTCATATGGATGCCCAAAAGAGTGGCAGTTATTCACTGCCCAGGACACTGAAAGAATAACACCCCTCAGGCCTGAGGAAATCAAAAGGCAGATCAAGTTGCCAAGGAAGTAGCAGAATCCTCCTCTGAACCTGCACTTCTAGCCCTGTCAAATCCTATGTTACCTGAAAAGCCTTCATACACCGAAGAGGATGACACATATTTCCAGACAATTCCAAATGGGTATGTCTCCTCAGGATGGAGACTCATTCTAGATGGCAAGGTCATCCTCCCCTGCTGCCTGGGGGAAATGCTAGTTCACCAACTTTATGAAGGAACCCACACAGGAAAAGAAAAGATCAGGTTATTACTAACCAGATGCTTCCAGTTTCCTTCCTCAACAGGTACAATACAGGACATCACTTCCAGATGTATGGCATGCCAGATGACTGCCTACCCCCAAAATGATAAATCCTCAGGAAAATGTGAAAGAGGGACTGCCCCTGGAGTCCACTGGGAAGTGGACTTCACTGAGGTGAAGCCGGGCCGGTTTGGATATATTTACTGGTTTTTGTAGACACATTTTTCAGGGTGGGTAGAAGCCTTTCCCACCAAAAAGGAAACGGCAACCACAGTTGCCAAGAAGTTGCTGGATGAACTCATTCCCAGGTTTGGTGTGTCCCTGGTGTTAGGATCTGACAATGGACCAGTGTTCATCTCTCAGGTAATTTGAGCCTTAGCAAAGGCCCTGGGGACAGATTGGAAACTACATTGTGCATACCATCCCCAGAGTTCAGGACAGGTAGAGAAGATGAATCAGACCCTTAAGGAGACCTTGACTAAATTAACCTTAGAATCTGGCACAGACTGGGTGACTCTCCTCCCTTTTGCCCTCCTCAGGGTTAGAAACTCCCCCTATATCCAGGGAATAACTCCTTTTGAGATTCTTTTCGGAAGACCCCACTCCTGGTCCCAAGATTAAAGTCAGAACTGTTAGCTGAAATATCTAATCATGAAATCCTCCAGTCTATTAGGGCATTACAGACTGTACAGGAGCACCTCCACCCCTTGATCTGGCACATGCACAAACTGCCTCCAGCTACTCCACATCCTTACCGACCTGGAGACATTTTCTGGATAAAACGACATCAGAAGGAGACACTGGCCCCTTGATGGAAAGGACCATACACTGTGATCCTGACAATGCCCATGGATTTAAAAGTGGACAGACAGCACTCTTGGATACATCATTCACACATCAAGCCTGCCCAGACCAACCAGAAGAGATGGAAGGTCCAACCCCATCCAGAAGACCCCCTAAAACTTTGACTGGTAAAAGACAGCCCACCTACTACTCCCCCACTGTAATTATGACTCTGCTCTTCTTAACTCTACCCCTTGGGATTAAACCTCAGGGACTTTACCAACCCCAGGCTTATGTCTGGAGATTATCTGATACACAAACAGGAAAAACTGTTATGAAAGTAACACCTCCTAACCCTCAGGTCACTCCCTGATTTAAAAGTGATCTATGTTCCTTATGGCCAATGCTGGGCTCCCTAAAACAGTTGATGGCCCACAGTGTTCTATGGGGGATCATTCAGGGGATCAGTAGCAATAGCAATGTCAAGAGCATCTGGACAAACATCCCTTCTTGCTACTGGATGCAGAGCTGGCACCATAGATGCAGAAAAGGCCTTGGGAATAGCCTTCTATGCATGCCCAGCAAACACTGGGACTGATTGTTATGATGAGGGAAGTTATTTCTGTGCTCACTGGGGATGTGAAACTTGGGCCCCAATGTTTCTTAAACAAGATCCATACCTTAGTATCAAATTGGGAAAAAAATAAGTCTTGCTCAGGTCCCAGGACCTGCAACCCACTTACTATAACCCTAAAGGATGGGATGTTTTTGCAGTAGACAAAAAATGGGACACGGGCTGCACACGGGGACTAAAAGCCTATGTGTCTGGTATGGACCCTGTAACCCTATTCACAATTCAGAGATTCCCAAAAACCATACCACCTTGATCCACAGGGCGTTTGGCAGAGCTTAAGCCAGATTTCCTTCCTCTCCCTTCAAGGACTCTGGCTCAAACACACTCCCAACTACAAGGCTGATACCTTTGAAGGATAAAAACTCCCCCCCTTCTAGAGGGGGAGCCTCTTATAAATACTATAAAGTCCACTTTTCAATATTTGAATAACACACGCCCTGAGATGACCAGGGATTGTTGGCTCTGCCTGTATCCCCAACCACTCTATTATATAGGTTTTGCCCTTACTGTAACAAGAGAAGAATTAAAAATAGTGCCCCTGGGAAACCACTTTCACCTTAGGAGATCTACAGGGACAAGGGACTTGCTTTATGTCAAACGAGTATCCCTGAGCCACCTCTCCTTACCTTGGAATTTGTAATCAGTCCTATACCCTACCTGGGGACACCTGGCCTATAGGAGATACTCAACTACTTGCTAACCCCCCCCCCGCTGCCATGATCTACTTGGTTTGCTTGTTCTTCTGGCTTAACCCCTTGCCTACATCCCAGTTACTTCATGGGAAGACAAGAATTTTGTGTCCTGGTACATATCATGCCCCAGATATATTACTATGGGGGAGATGCAGTAGACATCATATGGGCCTCTCCCGGCCTTGCAGGGCAGCAACCACCACCATTCTAGTCCCCCTCCTCGTGGGGATGGGGACAGCTGGGTCTGCAGCCATCAGGACGGTGGCCTGGGTCACAAGTGACTGGAACTTAAGGATCTTGAGTGAACAAGTTGATAAAGATATCAGGAGATTGTATGCCACCGCTTCCTATTTAGAGCAACAAGTAGACTCCTTAGCTGAAGTAGTCCTACAAAATAGAAGGGGCATTGACTTACTTTTTATCAAAGATGGCAGACTCTGTATGGCTCTGGGAGAAATATGCTGTTTTTATGCCAACCATTCAGGTGTGATTAAGGACACCCTGGCTCAGGTTAAACAGAGTCTCTTAGAATGAGAGGAGCTTAGAAAGGGTTCCTAGAACTGGTTCGAGTCCCTCTTCTCCTGGTCACCATGGCTTACCACCCTATCACTGCTCTGGTAGGTCCCCTCTTAATTCTTTTGGTTCTGTTGACTTTTGGACCCTGTATCCTTAATGCTTTAGTCAAGTTTCTCAAGCAACGAATTTCCGCTGTCCAACTTAGGGTCATGAGAACTTACTGTAACCCCTTAGAAAACACAGATGAATCCATGGTTTGATTCAAGAAGCTTTCCAAAACAAAAGGGGGGATGAAGGAGGCTGCCCCCCAGACCCCCTACCTGTCCTTGGAAATCCCCTGGACAGGTACCCCCCCGCCCCAGACTCCCTGCCTGTTAGGCAGAACAAAAACATTTCCTGGAACATCTGTGTTCCGAGGCAGAAGAGGAAGAGTGTTCTGCCTCAATGCATGTGGCCAATGGCTACAAACGTTACGGGTTCTGAAAATCCCCTTCATTGCTCAAACCCTTTCCTGGTAAGACTGTCTGTGTCCCCAGCCAACGGGCTTCAATAAAGTGCTTGTGTTTTTACTGAGACTCGGTGTCCAAATGGTCAATTCAGGGTATTCTTCAGACCCGGAACAGCAGAACAGCAGGAGCTCCGGGCAGGAACTAAAACAGAGACCACACAGGAACACTGCTTGCTGGCTTGCTTCCCCTGCCTTGATCAGATACTTTTCTTTTACATTGTAGGCCCATCTGTCTGCTCAGGGATGACACCAACCAAAGTAGCTGGGGCCCTCCTCTTCCCAGGTGTGTCAAGTTGACAACTAAAGCTATGTCTGAGGATAGCTTTTCAGCAGTTAGTTCTCTCCTTCCAACTTGTTTTCAGGCAGGGTCTCTCTTGTTTCTGCCACAGTATGTACAATGTTCTGGATGATTCTACTGTCTCTGTCCCCAGTCTTGCTGGAGGAGTACTGGGATTAAGATGTGCCCCACTGCATCTGGCTTTTTTTTTTAAGGTGTGCTCTGGAGATTGTACTCAGGTCCTCTGGCTTACATACCAATTGCTTGGCCTCCTATGCTTAGTATTTTTAGGAACTAGTATACTATTTTTCATCATTTTCTGCTCCCATGAGTAGTGTGCATTTCTCCACACATCCTTACAATACTTAATTTCTTTTTTTTTTTGGTCTTTTTGAGATAGGGTCTCACTATATTCTAGACAGGGTCTCACTATGTTCCTGGAACTCACTCTGTAGACCAGGCTGGCCTGAATCTGCAAAAGATCTGCCTGCCAATGCCTCCTGAGTGCTGGGATTAAAGGCGTGTGCCACCACACCTGGCTACAACACTCAGTTTCTGATTGTTTTAATACTAGCCATCCTGATAGGTATAAATTGGTCTTTCATTGCAACTTAAAATATTTTAAATGTTTTATTTATTTAGGTTAGAAATATTTCTTACAGCTTTTTCTCACTTTTGCATGTATGCATGATGTGTGTGTGTGTGCATGCCCATTCATGTGTGTGCAGGTGCACTTGTATGTACAGGTGGAAGTGAGAAGACAGCCTCACCTATCATTCCTCAGATGATGTGACATTGTTTTGTTTTGTTTTTGAGACAGGGTCTCCCTGTAGCCCCAGCTGGCCTGGAACTCATTCTGTAGACCAGACTGGCCTCAAACTCATAGAGATCACCCTGCCTCTGCCTCCTGAGTGTTGGTATTAAAGGCATGCACCACCATGCCCAGCTGAAAGGACAAAAAAAAGGGTTTCAATGGGGCTCCAACCCAGGACCTTCTGTGTGTAAAGCAGATATGATAACCAGTACACTATGAAACCACATGCTGTTTTGTTTTTTGAGGCAGGGTCTTTCACTGGCTTGGAACTCAACTAGTATGCTAGGCTGGCTGGCTAGTGAGCTTGAGATCAACCCACTACCACACTGTGGTGTTTGAACGAGAATGTCCCCCATAAGCGCCAAGTATTTGGACATTTTGTTGGTGCTGTTTTGGGAGGTCTTAGAAGGTGTGGCCATGCTGGAGGAAGCACGTCACTGGAGTGGGCTTAGAGGATTTACTTAAGCCTCGCTGAATCTCTAGTCACACTCTGCTTCTTGTGCCTGCTTGAAGATGTGAGCTTAGCTTCTGTTCCTACTCCAGCCACTTCTGCCACCATGCCTCCCCCCGCCCCCCATGATGGACTTTTGTCTCTTTGGAACAGTAAGCTAAATAAACTCTTCCTTTCATAAGTTCCTTGGTCATGGTGCTTCTATTTCAGCAACAGAAAAGTAACTAAAACACATACCCAGCATCTTTTATGTGGGTTCTGGAGAATCAAACTCAGGTCCTCACGCTTATAAGGCAAACACTTCCCTCACTGAGTCATCTCTCGGCCCAATAGGAGTTCTTCATTCCTGGAAATACACCTTGCAAATATTTTTCTACTCTGTGTTTTCACTCTCTTGGTTGTATCTTTTGATGCACAGACATTTTAAAGGCGGATAAAGTTTTTTTTTTCTTTCTTATGTTGCCTGTACTTTTGGTCTCATAGCTAAGAACTCATTGCCGAATCTAATGGCACAAAGCTTTTTCTCTGTTTTTTCTTAATGAGTTTTATAGTTTCAATGTGATATTTGGATATTTGATCCATTTTGAGTTAACTTTCATCTGCGGGGCCAGATAAATGACTCATTTATCCTTTTGTATGTACATATTCATTGGAAAACACTCAACATCATTTGTGAAAAAAGCTGTCTTTTCCAATTGAATGAGTGTGGCACCCTCTCTGAAAATTTGAGCTCCGAAGAGAGGATTTGTATTAGGGCTCTCTAGTCTACTGGCATAAATGTCTGTCTTCACACCAGGGAGGTATGTTTGTTCCTTTTCAAAATAGTTTTAGTTATTTCATATGCATTTGAAAATGAAGTAACTAACAACTAATTATTGCACATGTGTTATCTCTCATGTTGTCTGTGATGTGAATGGGAGGTAGAGCGAAGAAAGCAAAACTGAGGGAGACAGAGCCAGGCTGCTTCAAAATGAGAGAGAAAGAGACTGGAGAGATGCTCAGTAGTGAAGAATACTGGCTGCTCTTGCAGAGGACCTGGGTTTGGTTCCCAGCACCCACATGGCGGCTAGCAACCATCCGTAATTTCAGTTCCAGGGGAATCCAGCACCCTCTTTTGACCTCTGAGGGCATGGCACACATACGGTGCACCTACATACATGCCTGCAAAACACTCATACACACAAAAAAATTAAAAATAAGAGTTAAGGGTTGGGGTACTCAAAAGATGCTCAGTGTTTAAGAGGGTACCACATTCATTTAATTAGAAAAGATGGCCCTTGATGAGGACTCTGCCTCACTCCTCCACCTGCTCTCTGCTCTCTCCTCGATGTCTAGAAGCTACCAGCTATAAAGTTCAAGTTTAGTTCCCAGCCCTTCAAGACCAGGAGACTTGATCTCCTGGCCAGGATGTGTCTTTAACTATAAGGTCAGGATACCTCTTTCTTAAATACTGTCACTTTGCCAAGACTTTAGATCATGGAATCATTCTCAATAACATTACCAATACTCTGAAGAAGGTGTTAGAAGTTTCTGAGAACCAACTGGTGATCTCAAAATAACATTATGGCCAGGCGTGGTGGCACATATCTATAATCTCAATACTCAGGAAGCTGAGGCAGAGGATTTTGAAGCTGAAGCCAGCCTGGGTTAACATAGTGAGATGCTGTCTCGAACAAATAAACACATACACAAAGAAAAAACCAGCTATAAGCTTCTCAGTACAATTCGGGCTTGGGTTAATCTGTCTTGTGCTTGTCATAATTCAGAGATGATTCTTCTGCTCAGTAACTGGGCTTCTAGTGCTTTGGAATGTGCAAGAGGCTGTTCACCTGCTATAAAAC
>NW_008352899.1:1893046-1912775 GCF_000622305.1 Nannospalax galili | reverse complement strand
GTGGTTTTAGGGATTAAAACAAGAGCTGGAGAGATGGCTCAGCAGTTAAGAACACTAGCTGCTCTTGCAGAGGACCCAGATTCAATTTCCAGCACCCACATGGCAGCTAACAACCCTCTTAATTTCAGTTCCAGGGGAATCCAGCACCCTCTTTTGACCTCTGAGGGCATGGCACACATACGATGCACCTACATACATGCCTGCAAAACACTCATACACACAAAAAAATTAAAAATAAGAGTTAAGGGTTGGGGTACTCAAAAGATGCTCAGCGTTTAAGAGGGTACCACATTCATTTAATTAGAAAAGATGCCCCTTGATGAGGACTCTGCCTCACTCCTCCACCTGCTCTCTGCTCTCTCCTCGATGTCTAGAAGCTACCAGCTATAAAGTTCAAGTTTAGTTCCCAGCCCTTCAAGACCAGGAGACTTGATCTCCTGGCCAGGATGTGTCTTTAACTATAAGGTCAGGATACCTCTTTCTTAAATACTGTCACTTTGCCAAGACTTTAGATCATGGAATCATTCTCAATAACATTACCAATACTCTGAAGAAGGTGTTAGAAGTTTCTGAGAACCAACTGGTGATCTCAAAATAACATTATGGCCAGGCGTGGTGGCACATGTCTATAATCTCAATACTCAGGAAGCTAAGGCAGAGGATTTTGAGGCTGAAGCCAGCCTGGGCTACATAGTGAGATGCTGTCTCGAACAAATAAACACACACACAAAGAAAAAACCAGCTATAAGCTTCTCAGTACAATTCGGGCTTCGGTTAATCTGTCTTGTGCTTGTCATAATTCAGAGATGATTCTTCTGCTCAGTAACTGGGCTTCTAGTGCTTTGGAATGTGCAAGAGGCTGTTCACCTGCTATAAAACCGGTATTTAATTTTATACTGTTTATGAATTAAGAGAATGCAAAACAAAATAGTCCTGTAAACAAAATTATCCAGCAACGGTAGAGAACACTGAAACTGCTTAAGGGAAAAATATATTCAAGGATATTGACAGTTTCATCTGCATGTAATTGATATACTAATTATAGATAAATTCATCTACTAATTAAAGCAACATTGTTAGAACTTCTACTTAAATACATTGGTTAACAAAAAAATGCTTGAAATTAGCAAAATTATCTTTCTTTTCTTTCATAATTTAAATATGAAAAGTGTCTCAGTTTTGCTACAAGTTCCTATAAGTATTATTGAATGAATTGTTGTCAAGTTGACAGTATCTACCTATAACAACAACATAGATCATTCCTTCAACGAAAATTTTACTGAGCCCCAATTACGTGCCAGACATTGTGTGAGGCACCAAATGGCACAGACAGTAGATGTGAGAAATAAGAACCAGACTCTGGGCTCAGACCACACTGAGTTCCGGAACCTGCCCTCTGCTGCACTCCAGAGCTGAAAAACAGCAACAAAATGAGTGAGATCATGCCAGATGGTAAGAGAGAGCCATGCAGTCAGCCAGCCAGACACAGGTGCATGATCATGCGAACACAGAGCTTCGCTACTTCAGGTCATTAGGACAAAGTCAGAGACTATTTGAGAAGGTGACATTTGATCTGATACCAGACACATAAGAAGAAGCCAATGGTGTGAAGAACGGGCGCAATCTCCTGAGACAGGTCTCCAGAGTCTCAGAAGCATGAAGAGAGGGGAATTCTTCAAAGAGCAGCAGACTCGAGCACAGAGAGGGAGTTAAGAAAGAGGGCAAGCTGGGCATGCCTGGAACTCAGACTGAGACCAACCCACCTGACATAGCAAGACCCTGCCTCAAACAAACACAAACTCCCACAAACAACAACAAAACATGGAAAAAGGAGAACTGGAAGGGAAGGGAGGGGAGGGCCAAGTGTGTCTAATAACACTAAGGGCAAGGCCACGGGCCAGCTTTGTAGAATGCTGTATGCTGTGCCCAGGAGCGTTTTATTCACAGCACAGTGGCAGCCACTGCAGCGATATACTCTGGTTTGGGTCATCAAAAGACATCTTCAGAGCTTTCTAGATAACAAGGGGTCAGGGGGAAGAGAGGAAACCCACCCGCCCTGGACCTGATCCAGGCAGGTACAGAGTGAAAGGTGAGGAGATCGAATCATCCCAGTGCATTTTTTATCTCTCTGTGTCTCCTTTTGGAATCCAACCATCCCTAGGACAGAGGTTCTTAACCTAAAGGATCCATGCCACCCCCACGTCTACAGGGGCAGTGCAGAGTCCCACTTTCAGCCATGGAGATTCTTATTTGGTGTTCTGGGATGAAGTCTGATCACACTTGTTTCTTCATTTAACTTACACAGGTGGTGGTGTTGGGCACTGAGCAAAGTCCCAAATAGCAAAACGGGGTGATGGGCAGGGAGTGGTAGGGAAAGCAGGAAGGAAGGAGCAAGTACGTGCTTTTGCCCTATGCACCCTCCACATTGGTGGGGCTCAGTTGCCATTCACAGCTAACTGTGATACCAAATACAGGCAATGAGCCCTGGTGCTGGTGTGGACAGAGCTGTGGACAAACGGCACCCGCTGGGCAGAAGGCTGAACACCACATTGCAGAGATTTTGGCCCCAGAGCTTTGTTAATGACAAGTGGTAGGACCACTTCACCCCCTCAACTGGCTGTCAGAGGACAAGACAAGGCCTCAGGGAAAGCAGTCAGAAGGATAAAGAGGCTCACAGTGGGCAAAGGGGGCTTTTGGAGGGATCCACTCGGCTGCTCCCTCACTTCTGGGCTCCCACACACCTGAATCCCTGAGTGGTGCTTCCACTAAGCCATCTTAAAAAAAAAAAAAAAAAAACATTTTTGGACCTGAGAGCTAAAAACCCAAACCCAAAGCCCCTCATTTCTCAACTACCTAACTACCATTTGCCCCAGGTAGCCCATCCCCCAGTGAGGGGAGCTGGGCAATTCAGAGCACATCTGGGGATGTTGAACTTGGGATGGGGCAGAAGGAACTAAGTGTGAGGAAATTACAGGAGGCGGGTATCTGCTCTGCCTTTCCATTTGTAGGAAGCACATTGAACTTGTAAAAAGGCCAACCAAAGGGTATTTACCTTACTAAGAGGTTTCCCAAGGGGCTCCTTTTCATTGTAAGGTGACTTCATGAATCATTAGTGAAAAGATCTCATCGATATTAGGACTTTCCAGAGCCTGGCCCTCCTCTCAGGCAGCAAGGTGCTGCGTGAATATGAGCCAGGCGGAATACAGTTATCGCTCCATCCTCCAAGCTCCTCATTACAACTGTTAGCCTCCTTATTTGGCCTCTGCATTTTGAGGAAGACGCTAAAGCACTTGACATTTAAAATTTATCAGCAAAGTTAAAAAAAATCTAATGTGAATTAAATGAGATTTTTTAATCCCCTCAACTGTTGCCATCAGAATAATCACTAACAGAATGAAATCAGAATCAGTGGAGGAAAATATTAATCATGCATTTGCATGTATTAAATATAATGCGGAAGAGAGCAGGTTGCATGCTCCTGGGTGGCTTGGTAGCATGTGTGAGGCAGGAGGCTGTGGGCTGCAGTGAGAGAAGGGTGACGTGCCAGGGTGCTGGTCCCTTCCCACCAGCATCTTGTGTTTGTGTAGCCTGCAGAGGCCCCGGCTGCCCCAGGGGAATGAGGCAGAGAGATGGGAAGGCATCCCCGCCTGCCAGAACCCCATCTGTGATTTGCTCTGGATCATGTAGGAACTTGGGAAGACATGGAAGATAAGCCTCTGTTTAAGGAAAGGGTGTATGTCAGAATGCATTCCTCTGGGTTGGCAGTTCTCTGAACTATGAAATTGATCCTGGGCTGGGGACGCAGTCAGCCCAGGGCGGAGAGCAGGCCTTTTAAGGTACTGCTTGCAGCTGCGCTGGCCCTAATTAGTGTGTTTTAATTTCTTGAGATAAGGTCTCACTCTGTAGCCCAGGCTGTCCTGGAGCATACTATGCAGACCACATTGGCCTTGAAGTCAAGGCAATTCACCTACCTCAAGCTCCCGAGTGCTGGGATCGTAGGTGTGAGCTACCACACTTGGCTTCCCAAAGGTTCAGAACAAGATCATTGCATTACAACAGCCTGTATCCTATCCGCTATGAGACTCTGGGAAAGCTATTTAATCATAGGTTCAGTTTCTTTGTGATTAAAATAAGGTAACAATGGCTGTTGTGAAAATTAAGTGGGGTAATAAGTAGAAAGCACTTAATTCGCTGCCCTGCTCACATGTCCCAAGTGAACATTTTCCATTGGTATGTAGTCACTGTGTGTCGTACTTGGTTTCATAAGGACATTTTCATTCAAGAATATAATGTAGTTCAAGTACTGCCCACGTTCCCCTCCCCTGGCTCACCTTTGCCCTCCTCTGAGTCGCCTTCATTACCCTAGACTGTTTAGCCTTTACATTCTAATTTTTATTTATTATTTTAAATTATTTGTTTATTATTTAATATTTATAAATGTTTTATTTATAAAATATCTCTCTAGCCCCTAAAATATTATTATTATTTTTATTTTATGTGTATGGGTATATTGCTTGCATGTATGTAAGTGCACCCATGTCTCTCAATGCCTGAAGAAGTCAGAAGAGGGCATTAGATCTCCTGGAACTAGAGTTACAGGCAATTATTAGCTGTAATGTGGGTGCTGGGAACTGAACTTGGTCCTTGGCAAGGGCAGCCAGTGCTCTCAACCATTGAACCAGCTCTCCAGCCCAGTTTCTACTTTCATGTCATACAGTTACACACAATGCATGATTCTTTTTTTGCCTCTATATAAGATCCAGGATCCACAAATGAAAGAAGGCATGTGATAGTTGTTATTCTGAGCTCGAGTTAATTTTTTAACAGGCCTATTTCCAGCTGCGTCTATTTTCCTACAAATAACATAATTTCGTTCTTCATGGTTGAAGAAAATAGTCCAGTGTGTGTGTGTGTGTGTGTGTGTGTGTGTGTGTGTGTGCGTCCATTTTCTTTATCCATTTCTTTGTTGACAAACACCTAGGTTGGTTCCATAACTTGATTACTGTGAAAGGTGCTGCAATAAACATTGATACACAAGTTTCTCTCTGATACCTTGACTTAGAATCCTTCAGCCGAATACCTAGGAGTGGTATAGCTGGCTCATGTGATAGCTGTAACTTGATAAACCTTTTTTCAAAGAGTGGTGTCACAAGGTCAAAGCCACCTACCCCATCAACCCCCATGGTTCCAACTTCCAATGACCTGGAAACGTTTATCTCCAAACTTCTTGCCTGTGTTTAAAACAAAATGGTTTCTGAACAAGACCCACAAGTACCTCAAACTTTCCAGGTCCAAACAGAACCTCCAACAAGTGATTTCAAAGGGAGAGAGTTCCCCATCTCTAATCCCCAACAACTGAAGCCACCATGCATCCCCTGTCACCCAAACCAAGTAACTGGAAGTCTAGCTCATGTCCTTCTCTCTTACCTCCACCGCTCAAGTCAGAAGTTCTGTGGCCTGTCCCTTCATCCTCTCACATGGCTCTCACACTTGCTTCTTCCTCTTGGCAATGACTTCCAACCCAGAACTGCATTATCTCTACTCTTGTCCCACCCCAGGGAGACCCTGCTGAAATCACGTGTCTGACCACTACTTTCTTGCTTACAGTCCTTCACCCCAGCTTTCAAAGAAATTCGATCTCACTGGCTGGGGAACAAAACCTTGTCCTGGTGCTGTGTAGCTATTTTCTCTGAGTTGAAACATTCCCTCTTGGAGGGAAGAAGGAGGCTCCTAAGGCTCAGGAAGCCACAGATTCACAAGGCCCCTCCGACACAGTTATAAAAGTAGCAAGCAATTGCTGGGAAGAGGAGACTCCTCAGTGGAGCTGACGACAAACCTGGCTGCAAGTTCCAGGAATGCAGTTTTCTTGAGTCATTAGCCTTGCTGGGGGTGGGGGGGGGACTTTATCAAGGATGCAACTGTTTTTGAGTCCCCATTCTATAAATAACCCCTCACCCATGCTCCTGTAAGTGACCCCAATGAACTCATCTGTTCACTAATCTAGATGGGTAGAATTGTTTCTTTGGTCTGTCACTGGCACCTTATCTGGAGTAATCGACATTTGTGCATCTCTCTCCAGAAAAAGTCACATGATGTATGACTCGTCCCTTCTACCTCTCCAGCCTCATTTTCTGACAGTCCTTTCTCCCCATCTCTGGGTTCCTTTCAGGAAACAACCCTGGGAATCTAGCTCTGAGCGTTTTTGTGTAAGCCAAATAACGGGGAAGAAACTTTCATATACATATATACATACACACATATATATGTATATGTATACGTATATATGTTGGATAGCTTTAGTTGTCAACTTGACACACCTGGATAAGGGGAGCCTCAACTGGGGACTTGGCCTGTGGCCATGTCTGTGGGGTATTTTCTTAATTTTTGAGTGATATGGGTTCAGCCCACTGCTGGTGGTGCCACCCCTGGGCAGGTTGTTCTGTATTGTGTAAGAAAGCAGGCTGAGCACGGGCCAAGGAAGCAAGCCAGTAAGCAGCATTCCTCCATGGCCTGTGCTTCAGCTCCTGCCTCCAGGTTCCTGTACTGAGTTCCTACCATGGGCTCCCTTAGTGATGAACTGTGACCTGGGAAATGTATAAACCCTTTCCTCCCCAAGTTTATATTGATTGGTCAGAGTGTTTTGTCACAGCAGTCAAAAACAAACTAGAATAATACATATATTTATTTTTAATATTATAATATTTATATTTAACAATATATATTTCAGAAATGCAAAAATATGTTCATGTATTTATTTGCTATTTTAGTGAATACTTTGAGTGTGTGCTATGTGCCAGGCACTGGTCTAACACCATTGGCACAATGATAGTACAAAATAACAACATTTTCCTCATAAAGATGTACCACAGAAACCCATGAACCAATAAAGCAACTGAATAAAAAGCCCAACTCTGGGTCCAACTATATGAAAAAAAGTGAGATTATTATAAAAGTGATGTTTAAAAACAGTGGAGAAACATGGATGATTCAGTGTATGATATTAGGATTATTGGTGTGATATTGGGAAAAACATTCAGTGGGACCCCTGCCTCACACCATATACCAATAAATCCCTAAATGGATTAAATGTCTAAGTGCCAAAGTTAAGTTTCTGTCTTTTACTCTATATATTATAAGCACCCCTCAGTTTCTGTCCTTGCCCTCTTTTCTCATCAGTGGTCACAAATTCAAATGCTGAAAAGGACCAGGCATGTCATTAAATGGAGCAAATGGTCCTTTGTGGATTGGGTAACTGGAAAGCATTTGCTCCAAGGTAATCCAATGATCACAACCCAAAACTCGATGACAATAGCAATCACTAATACATACAGTTTAATGCCTTAGTGTGTTTGTAATGCTATAAGAGAATACTTGAGACTGAATACTTTATAAATAACAGAAATTGATCCCTCACAATTCTGGGAGCTGGGAGATTCATGAACAAGTATTAGCATCTACAGAGGTCTGCTTTCTGCTTCCAAGATGACACCTTGAGTGCTGCACCCTCCAGAGGGCAGGAACACCAAGAGATGGAAGGACAAGAGTGGCTCACTCCACCAAATGTTTACTAACATCATTAATTCATGACCTAAACACCTCCCAAAGCCCTCAGCTCCCCACACAGTTGCATTGGGGACTAAGTTTCTGTATGAATTTTTTAGAGAGGACAAAACCATTCAAACCATAGCACATAGACACTTTTCTAATTCCTTTACAAGAATTTACTAACTGAATTCTTAAGTAACACTATGTGATATGCACTATTATTGCAAAGAGAATGGAGTACTGAGGAATCAATACCTTCCTGAAATCACAAATCTAGTCCATGTTACTCAGGATCTGTGATGCAGATAGTCTGACTCCAGATCCTAAGTGCCCCCTATATTCCATCCCATTCTGAGATAAAACAAACCATAGTCAGTCCCCATCCTCTAGTCGCTACTTTTCAATCATGGCCCTGCATTTTTTTAGGGTAAACCACCCACTCTTATGGTTTAGCTATCCCCTCTCAGCTGGCGATGATACAGTTTGGCCTCAGACTCTACCTAGAATTGTCTCCCAGGCGCCACACACTGCTAACACCTTGATCTGACCTGGATTTTTTCATAGCCCTCTGCTACTTATCAGGTTGAAGCTGACCTCCTTCACCCCTGTCCCAAACCACCTCTTCCCTCTTACTGACTCTTCTGGCTTTCTGTACCTTCCGCATGTGTTCCTCGGGTCTTTCCCAAATGCTCCTGAGGCTCACAATGACTACAGCATTTAAAATTATAACAACCACCTCCCTAAGTATACGTACCCACACATATCTATCAAAGTTCCCATTCCTCTTTCTTCCCTGCTTTTTCTCCATATCATTCATCATTGTCTAGCATACCATATCTTATTTATTTATTGGTTCATGGATTGATTCATTGATTGATTATCTCCCTTCACTGAAATGTAAGCTCCTTGAAAAAAAATTCACCCTTCCAATGCATCTTCAGTGGTGGGAGAAGTGACAGGCATAGTGTTCCTCTTCAATGTGGCATGAATGAATGAATGAATGAATGAATGTTCTTTCTTATATAATGAAATTTCTTTCAGGTCTTATGGTTTATCTTTTTTTAATTTTTAAAAAATATTTTATTTATTTTTTATGTGTATGAGTGTATTGCCTGCATGTATGTGAGTGCACCTGTGTCATGCAATGCTGCAGAGGTTAGAAGAGGGCTTCAGAGTCCCCTGGAACTGGAGTTAAGGACGGTTCGTAGCCACCATGTGGGTGCTGGGAATTGAACCCAGGTCCTCTGCAAGAGCAGTCTTCTTAACCGCTGAGGCATCTGTCCAGCCCCAGGTTTATCTTTTTTTTTAAAAAAAAAAAAACAGATTTTGAATGTTACTTGTGGTAGTTACTATTAATTATCAGCTTCATAAGATCTAGATTCACCTGGGAGACCAGCCTCTGGGCGTGCCTGTGGGTAGTTATCTTGTTGACATTAATTGCTGTCAGAAGGCCCATCTTAACAGTAGACTGACCATTCCCAAGCAGGGAATCTTGGGCCATATAAAATAGAGAATGTGAGCTGAGCACAAGCATTCAACTGTCTGTGTTCCTGATTGTGGATGTGATGTGACAGGTGCTTCAAGCTCCCACCACATTGACTTACCTACCATGACATGTTACCTTGAACTACAAGCCAGCATAAACCCTCCCTCCCATAAGTTGCTTTTCCGAGAGTATTTTATCACAGCAACTGCAAGGAAGTTAAGACACTCCTCTATAACACATCCAATTTTATTTTAACACTAATAGAGTTTTAATATATATTGCTTCTCAGACTTTTGACTAAGATCAAGTGAAGAGAGGTTTACATAGTGCCCCCTCCATTTCTTGCATAAATTTGCAAGTGAAACAAATGTTCTGCATCTCCATTCCATTATTTATTTATTTGATTTAACTTTTCAGGTTATTTGTGACAGGATCTCACTCTGGAGCCCTGCCTGGCCTGGAACTTGCTATGCAGATCAGGCTGGCCTCAGATTTCAGCAATCCTCCTGCCTCCTGGGTTCTAGGGCTCTAGGCATGCATCACCATGTCTAGCTTCGGTTCCATTTCATCTCATGGTTGCCTGCGTACCTAGTTCAGGCTTGCATCCTGCCACACTCAGATCTCTGTCTTGTTCTTGTCTTGGTTTTCCCAACAGCACTGAAAGAGACCAGCTGTTCCAGCGAAAGCCTCGGAGGCCTCAGGGTATGTGCAAGTTCAAGAGCTGCTGCCAGTGCCAGAGGCTGTGGAACGCTTGGAAGCCAGGACACCTGGGCATCCTGAACAGCTGTGCTGAGGTTGGAGCTTCTCATCGGTGAAACCATATTTTTCTCTTTTCCTTTTTTTTAATGTTTTTCTTCCTACCTGCCTTTAAAAATGGCCTTTATTTTCTTCATTCTTTCGTACTCTCTCCCATTTGAAATTCCTTCACCCATTAATTGTTTAGTAATATGCACCGAGTATGGTCAAGGCACCAGGAAAGATGCTGGGCCGAGGGAAGGAAACAGTGACCATAAGAGGCATTAAGTGTGCCCCGCAAGGAGGTTCTGGTATTACCGATACGCAAGGATGCAGACTTCAATCTGGGGTGGTGGTTGCTGGGTTAGGAAGAATGTAGGGAGGTGCCACAGTAGCACCTACCAAAGAGTTCTAAAGACTTTGTATTGCTATGATAAAAACACTGACCAAAACCAACTTGGGGAAGAAAGGGTTTATTTTGTCTTACATCTCCCAGGTCACACACAGTTCATCACTGAGGGAGGCCAAGTGAGACACTCAGGTCAGGAACCCGGAGCACAGACCGTGGAGGAATGCTGCTTACTGGCTTGTTCCCCTGGCCTGTAAGACCACTTGCCAGGGGTGGCACCACCCACAGTGGGCTGGGCCCTCCCACATCACTCAACAATCAAGAAAATGACCCATAGACGTGGCCACAGGTTAACCCAATGGAGGAAAGTCTTCAGCTGAGGTTTCCTTTACCTAGGTGTGTCAAGCTGACAACAGAAGTTATCCAGCACACAGTTAAAGAAGACGCCCTAGGAAGTGTTAAAAAGTAGAGCACAAGCCGCTCAAGTCACAGGGGGAACATCATGAGGAAGAGGTCCTGCCTGCCCTGCTACACATAGTCAACCAGTGGGTAAGGGGAGGACAGCTAGGAAGTATGTATTGATATATGTGGAATGTGTGGGTATGTGGGTATGAGCACATGTGTGTTCATGTCTGTAGATGCATGTGTGCATATGTATCAAGTGTGTATGCATCCCTACATATGTGCTTTCATGTATGTGTACATTTGCATGTGTCTGTATTGTACACATGCATGTATGTGTGCATATATGTGCACGAACATATATATTAATGTGTGCATGTATGCATATGTGTGTTGTACACATGTGTATATGTGTCTACATGTGTACATTCATGTGTATGTATGGTTTTGTGTGTGTACTGTGCATGTGCATATATGTGTGCGTGTACATGCCTATGCGTGTATATGTGTATGCTTACGTCTATGTGTATGTCTCTGTGTGTATGTGTGAGTGTATATGTCTATACATAGGCCTATATAGATATATGTGTATATATGTGTGCATGTGTATGTACCTGTATGTGTGCATGTGTGTATACATATGTGCATATCTTTGTGTGTGTGTAGAATCCATTCTGTGCAGGTTGGATTTTGGAGCTGAAGTTTTTTTTTCTTTGAGCAAGAGCACTCTCAGGTATTTGGAAGCCTGACTCATAGAAAAAATGGGTTTGGCTTTATTCTCAGTGGCAGGTGGACAGTACTGGGTGGGTGTAAGAGGGATGTGGGGTTCTAGAACAGAACTGTCTAGAACACAGTGAGCCCTGTGGGGGATCCTGAATACCTCAGAGGAACCTAGAAGATGTGTGGCTGTGGTCCTGGCTGGAGATGGGGCTAGAAGATCCTTGGTGGTGCCTGTTGCTGGAGGTTCTATGACCCTGGGCCATCAATCCCCAGGAGGGGCTCATAAGGATAGGCCCAAGGTATTCTGGGACTTCTCACTCCTGGCTGATAGGGAAGTGTCAGTCTTGTACCCTGCCACTGGGAGCACATAGGTTGGTCAGGGAGGGGAGCACAAAGCAGGCTGCAGGTAACTTCTAGGACCTGATCTTAGGAGCAGAGGGACTTGGATATGAGCGACGTGAGAGGCTCAGGGCAGTGAGGGATACAGTGAGGGAGAGGAGCAGGTAACTGTCTGGATTCAAATCCTAGTTGTGCTACAATCTCGTCATGTGACTTCAGACGTTCCTTCTCTGAGACCATGTTTGCTCTTCTGTGAAATCTAAGGCCCCATTTGAATCCAGCATTCTAAGTTCTGTGGTCGTCATCCCACAATGACCATTTTAGGGGCTCACAGCTGGAAAACAAGCATCCACACGTGGGCCTAGCCTGGAGGAACTAGAGGCAAAATGACAGTTGAGACTGTCCATAAGGCACGCCTATGTTGTTCATGGCGGCCTGGGTCACAGCACTAAAATCAAATGAAATAAATAGGATAAAATAAAGAGGCTGAGGAGTTGTGGGCCAATACCATCCTAAATAAGTAGATCAATCAAATTAAAATCCATCAATAAGGAAATGATTGAATACTTGTAGCCTTATTCATATGACAGCATGTTATTCATCAGTGAGAAAGAATAAACTGGACATATCGAATGGACAGATCTCAAGATGAAATAAATATTGGAGAAAATAAGCTGTCTAACAAGAAGTCTTATGACACCATTTGTAGGATCTTACTGTCCTGCTCCCCGCCCCCGCAAAACCATTCCATTTCTCAGTCTCTTGATACAGTTTTGTGCGACTGTGCCCAGCAACCTGCGCAAATTGTGTGCCTTGGGAAAGGTCACACCACCCAACAGAGGCTGGAAAGATGGCTCGGCAATTAAGAGCACAGGCTGCTCTTCCAGAGGACCTGGGTTAGATTCCCAACACTCACATGGTAGCTTACAACTGTCAGTGACTTCAGTTCCAGGCGTTCCAATGGCCTTGTTTGGCCTCTGCAGGCTGTGCATGATATGGGTGCACTTACATACATGTAAGCAAAACACTGATACACATAAAATAAAAACTTTTTAAGATCTCCCAACAGATGGGAACGTGTCCAAAAACCAATGCTTTCCGATACACTCTCACCTCTTGTCCATCATGTTTGGTTCAGAGGTAGTTGCAAGAACCATTTTAGATCATCAAAAGTGAGGAGTTTATTGGGGCTTCTGGGTCAAAAACTTTCTTTCTCTTCTTAGAGCATCTCCTGAATGGCTCCCTCTCTCCCTGAACGTGAACAACAAAGCTCGTGATCTTAAGGTTGTTGGCAGCCATCTTGCAGCCGTGAGGAGAAATCTGGACCTTGGATGAAGCTGGTGTTGTGGGAAAATAAGCCAAGAGGCAAAAGACAGAGGGTTCTTGATGGTAGTGGTCCTTGATGGTAGCTGAGGAATCAATGAATCTAGAACTCTTACTCACCATTGAACTTTTCAGTTGTAGAGGCTAATCTTCTCAAAGGTCCAGTCAATTAGAGTTGGGCTCTCTATACCTCAACTCAAAAGGCACTAACCAGTACATTATGCAAATTAGAGAGTACCTATATTTGTCTAGGGTTAGAGATTGATGGAGGCAAAAGTACAAAGCATGAACAATAGTGTACACAATCAATTCACGAAGGTGCTGCCTCTGTTGTGGGTGGAGGGGGAACACTGAGAATTAGGCCCAGGCAGAGAGGACAGGTAACAAGTAATGTTTATTGGGTGCTTACTGTGGGCCAGACGGGTGCTGTACTTTATAGTAACTTATTGAATCTTTATGACAATATTCCACATCTTTTTCAGAATCAGAAACTGAAGCACAGAAGAATTGAGTGTCTTAACTTTGGTCAACTGGTTAATAACCAGGAGAACTGGAATTTGATCTCCAAAAATGACTCTTGGACAACTGGGTAGCTTTGTGGTTCCTTAATAGCACATTAAGGTGACCACAAGTTTAACCATTATATTTTCAGGAGGTTGTTATTCCTTCCTTCCTCCTTCCCTTCCTATCTTTGTATGTATGTATGTGGGTGTGAACACACATGTTGTATGCATGTGTCTGGAGGTCATAGGACAACTTTCGAGCGTTCATTCTCTCCTTCCATCGTGTGTTCCAAGGATCAAACTCATGTCATCAGGCTTGTGACAAACCTTTTTCCCCAGCGTCCTGTTTTGTTGCTAATTTTTAGAATGAAGCAAACATAATAAAAAGGTAACAACTATTCGTTTCAACAGGGAGTACTCACATGGCGGTCTTCTTATCCCTTTGTCCTGTTTGATTTCTCCCATTTCTTAATGGAAACACAAAGCTGGAGTGTGTTTCCACTCAGTCCCCACCCTGAGCTCCATGGCTGCTGTACAAAGTCTGGAAGAGATGTTAAGACAGCACAGTAGGAGCTAAGGGGAAGGAGAGGCCAGAGCTTCCTGGGTGGACATAGGTAGCTTGGTAGCAGCCACTGCATTGGCAGCTAGACCTGGAAATGAGTCCAAATAAAGTTTGGACCTTCAGCACTGAGGGCAAGTGAGGAAGCAGGCAGCCAGGACTCAGCAGAGAAGTGGGAAAGGGCAGGGCCAGAGGAGCCCGACTCAGCTGAGCTGAGCACACACAATATGCTGAGTTAGAGAAACCATTGCTAGAAATCAGAGTAAGGTGGTGGTGGTGGTGGTGGTGGTGGTGGGTGGTGGTGGTGGTGGTGGTGGTGGTGGTGGTGGTGGTGGTGGTGGTAGTTTAACTCCTTACTCTAAACAATGGCCCTTTGTTTAGTGGGATGGCTAGTGACTACAGCACTTACCTCCTTGCCATCCTTACCTCTCCTTTCCCTGTGCCTCCTCTCCGTCCCATCCCTCCTCTTCATACCTATCCCTCCTCTCCATCCTTACCCCTCCTCTCCATTCCTATGTCCTCTCTCCACCCGCTGCCTCCTCTCCACGCCGTGTCTCCTCTCCATCCCTATTCCCCCTCTCCATCCCTGCACTTCTTCTCCATCCCTGTGCCTCCTCCTCTCCATCCCTGTGTCTCCTCTCCATCCTTAGGGCTCTCATGAGGAGCCCATCTGGCTGTTTCTGCTGCATCTCCAGATGTTCTCTGGGTCCCCACTGTGAATTATCTGCTGACCCAGCAGTAGCCCTTCTCCAGCACCCCAGGGTGCTTTCAATGTAAACAGACAGCTACATTTAAACTAGTGGCACCTCCTCTGCCTGCCAAGCCACATTCAGATGAATCTGCATGGACTCTATCCTGAACACCCAGCCTGCTCAGGGTCACCTGCACAGAAGCGGGTGAGATGTCCTGGGGCCATCCACAATGGCTCCTGACAGCCGCAGGAGGGACACAGATGCAGGCTAGCATGTAATTAGTGCCAGGAGCACAGCCCTCTGATCACTTTCCTTCCAGAACGTGCCTCTCTGGCTGAGAGGCAGATAATGGACAATCACAGGAGATCCTTGATTATGGCTTGATTGAGCTGATGGGAGCTCCAGACGGCTAATGCAATTGTGGCTTCCAAACCGTTCTGTGGAGGCCATTTCCATATGGACAGGGAATTAAATAAAGCTGTCCTGAACACTTTGCTGGGCTTGTGACTCTACGATGGAGCCGGATACAATTTTCCGCTTGGAGTGACCTCAACAGAGACTATAGGGAGTGGTCATGACCCAGGACGAGAGGGCCAGCTTCCTCCTTAATTACTGTCACATTTCCCCTTTAGGGCTCTTGACCTGCCTGGCATTAGCTTTTTGTTCCCTTTCGTGGAGCCAGACATCCACTCCCAGCCTGCAGGTCCCAGTCGGCAGCCCAGCCCTGGGCTTTGGGCTTTTCCAACAGCAATGACTTCAGTAAGCACAAGGGCCTAGACACACCTTCTGCAGGGACATGGTTCACTGGTCTGTGGAGATGACCCAGACAAAACCAAGAGATGCAGCAATGGTCCCAGCTCAGGGCATCTGAGGGTCAGATGCTTGGCTGGCCAAGTCTTTCCCTTGTCTAGACCTTAGGCTTCCTCTACAACAAGAGACAGGCTGGGCAAGGTTTCTAGCATCCAGGAATTAAACTAAGATTTTCACCTATGAAAATAGTACATCAATCACACAGAGCACTTAGCTGATTTTCCTGCTGCTTTGAAATGTTGGCAAGAGCACAAAGATAAAGGAATTACTGTCGCCAGCCCTTCTAGACGCTTCCAGAAAGGAAGCTGAGCTGTCCTCCAGTCTTTTCTCTGTAACCTCTTTTCTGTTCATATAGACAGTAAGAACTAGAAAGCTCACCAAAAGAGGAGCTTGGAGGAAGAATGAGCCACTAGCTTAGTGAGAAGAGCTGTGCCCTTGTCCGCTTTGCTGTGGGGAAGAGCGGGATAGCCTTCCCCAAGCCAAATGGCAGCATCTCTAAAAGAGTCACTCAGAACTTAGGATGCTCACAAAAGTGTCAACCAACATCCTGTTCTTCATCTGGATAACTGCTGGGCTACAGAAAACTTCCAAGCCTTCTTGATGGCATCCATCAGTGGAGCAGCATTGGAGAGCTCTTGGAGGGCTCTGCAGATATGCCCAGGAATGGACAAAACACAAGAGCTGATGCACGGAGAGTTCTTGGCACAGGTGGAAGTTGGAGTCTTTGCAATTTTGAGGCTAAAGATAGGACCACAAATGATCAGGCTGCATTTCACTGTGGGTTGTGGTAGGTGAGGATGCCTGAGCAGCCTCTGAGAGAAGTGGGTGCCATGGAGGACAGCGGTCCTTAAGGGTATGAGACACTGTCTTTCACTGGTAGAAGTCCTGGGGTGGAGGACTACAAGACATCAGCCAGAGGGCACATCGTTCATATGAGGAGACTGTTCTGAGGGAAGGTACCAGAAGCCGCTTCCCAATGACAGTCAATATTTGAAGGCCTATCCCAACAAGGACATCAATGCCAGTCACTATTGTCTAAGAGAAAAGAATCAGTTAACCATTAGATTTCTATCCTTTCCTTCTAATTCCACCTTTTCTGGCCCCGTTCTAGAGTTGCACGGGAGGAATACACGGGGGTTGGGGACCGAGGACAGAAGTGAAACACACTTCCTCCACGTCCTGTAGACCACACCCCTTCTCCTGCCCTGCAGACCACACCCCTTCTCCTGCCCTGCAGACCACACCCCTTCTCCACCCTGCAGACCACACCCCTTCTCCACCCTGCAGACCACACCCCTTCTCTAGACCCTATAGCCCACACTCCTTTCAGACTCAGGTTTGAAATCCGGCTGGGCAAAGAAATCAACCTTGAATCACATACCAAATTGAAATTACAATCTTGGCAGTTTGGGGTTGACTACCTTTGTACTTTTTAATGCCTGCAAGGAAGTCTTAACTTTGAAACATAAAATGTCCTCCTGATGACAACTGAGGGGAAAACCCTGAGTTTTGCCTGTGAAGCCAACAGAAGCCAGAGAGGGGAAATCACAGAAGAGTGGGCACATTCAGAGTGGTGAAGACAAGGAAGGGAAAATCAAATCGTGTGTGTGAAGGCAGTACTATGGCGTTAGAGAATGATAAAACCAAGTCCTGTTTATATGCCATTGAATTCAGATTCTTTGCTATATCGTCTGTATTCTCATGGTCCCTCACGGAGTTCCTCTCTTCAGCAGTGTTTCTATATCTGGTCCAGTCACATCTTCACACTGTGCTGCCTAGGAGCAGAGGTGCACCTCCAATGCCTCACCTGGAGGAGCTCACGGCACAGGCTCTTCATGACCATCTCAGCCTGGATCTTCCCTCTGCCAACTGAGAGCTGGGAGCCTCCATTTGCTCATCTTCAAAGTGATGCATTGGGCTGGATGAGTTTAAGGGTGCTCCAGGTCCAGTAGCCTTAGACTTCTAATAACTGTCTGTGGGTTTCCAGTCTGGGAATCATCCTGACAGTCATATCCGGTGCTCAGACCTGGATTCTCTAGAGGAAATGCCAGAGAGGAAGGAAAGGACAAGGACAGTTTGCCTCTGTGCCGGCCAAATTGAGTGCCGTCAGTTTGGTCTGTTTGGGAGGCAGTCCCAGATCACTGTAGCAGGACTGGCAAAGTAAGAGGGGCTGGGAGGGAGAATTTGGCCATCAGCTCTTCCCCTCCTTCACCTTATTCAATCTGCAGGTGGGAGGAAGACTGTGGGCAGAGGGTCACATCTCTGCTTTCTGATCTGAATTCTGCCAGGACCCCAGTCACTGGGAGAGAATGATGGTAAAAAACCAACTGGAGCTCAGTCTGAGGGGTTTTGTGGCAGCAGACAGGAAAATCTGAAATGGACCAGGAGCTAGCACAGTTGGAAAAGTGCTTTCCATGGAGAAAATCGGATGTGGTAGCCCATGCCTGAGATTGTACCGGGGAGGCAGAGACAGGCAGATCCCTAGAGCTTGCTGACCAGCCAGCTTAACCAAATCAGTAAGCTCCAGGTTCGGTGAGAGACCCTACCTCGAAAAATAAAGTGGAGGGCTATACTCCTAACTGAGGAATGGTACATCTGAGTTTGCCTCCGGCCTTACACATGAATGTTCATACCTGCTCATGAACACACACACACACACACACACACACACACACACACAATACACACACACGAAAGGAGAGAAGGTGGGGAAGGTAGGAAGGAAGGAAAAAATTCTTAACTGCCAAACCACAGGGAACAACTAGGCATAAGCCTAGTTGAAAACTGGGAAACAAGGTCAAAGTCTAACCAGCACGAAGATGTTGGTGCCCAGTTCTTAGTGCTGAGCAAGTTTCTCTAGTTCCCACTATCTGAACTCAGAATTAGACATTTCAGGGAATCACAGATTTGAAGGTACAAGTGGGGGTCAGCAGACCTAAGGGTACAAGAGTGGGATCCAGACCTTGCTCCCAGCCTGCTTTTCACACCCCCCTGCTGCCTGCCTTTTGCACCTCACTTCCCAGTAAGCACTGGGAAACCTTCATCTTGTCTGCAAAAGCCTGGGGCTCGTACAGTTGCAACAGTTGTTGCAAGCCTTGGGTCTTAAAATGTTCCCAGGGGCTAGAGAGATGGTTCAGTGACTATGGCTAAGAGTGCTTACTGCTCTTGCAGAGGATCCAGGGTCAGTTCCCAGCACCCACATCCGGTGACTCAGAACTGCTTGTAACTCCAGTTTCAGGGAACCTGATGCCCTCTGGCCTTGCCAGGTACCTGCACAAGCCTGGTGTACTTAAACTCATGCAGGGACACACATATACACACATTTAAAAATTTTTAAATTGTAGCCAGACATGGTGGTGGGTACCTATAATCCCAGTACCCGGGAGGCAGAGGCAGGCAGAGCTCTGCGAGTTCAAATCCAGCCTGATCTACATAGCACATTCTAGGCCAGCTGGGGCTACAGGGAGACCCTGTCTCAAAAAGACAAAAAAAAAAATCATTGTTTCAAAATGTTGGGGGTACTCTGGAGTTTTCATTTAGACTGTAAGGGCCTTACAAGATCAGGAAAGGGCCAGATAGAGGGACCTAGGGAGCCTCTAAGCCAGGGAAATCCACCCCAGTGAAGAATAGTCTTAAAAGACACACAGTGAACTTAAATAACAATGTGGGAATTTTTATAGAATGTATAAAATTGCAGTTATAGAAGCTGATCATTTCAGAGTACAAACTTTCCTGCCTCTTCTTGCACACCTTCAGGATATTTACCCCCTGCATCATCCCTAAGGGCCCCCAGCCTTGGGAGAAACTTCAACCACAAGTGATCTGAAAACTGAGAGGTGAGAGATCCCAGGCTGGAAGGCAGAGGATGACTGGGGAGGTGAGGGACATGGGCAGAGCAGAGCTGACTCTGACCCCAGTTATCAACTCTGAACCATTTCACTTGCATGAAGTGTGGATTTGCAGAGAAATTCAAGCCCCAGCCAGCCTCAGGGACAGCTGACTCCAGTCCTTCCCACACACGATGACTCAGGCAGTCTAAACCCCACTGCAGGTGGCCATTTCAGGGCTCGCTGAAAGAATGCTGTGTTCCTAGTTGGATTTCTTTGGGGTCTAACTGAAGTCCTCTCAGCATGCACCAGCAATTCTACTTCAGGTTCCTCCGAACTGTCTTGGGCACATTTGTCTTATCCTGGTGACAGGAAGTGGCTGTTTCACAAAAAAAAAAAAAAAAAGAACTGCAGGTCCAAAACGTGGGGGAAATGCTCA
>NW_008352899.1:1848903-1892632 GCF_000622305.1 Nannospalax galili | reverse complement strand
TTATTTTGATATATCACAGTGAAAGATTTATCGTCCTCTTTTTTTTTTTTTTTTTTTTTAAAAAAAAAAAAAAAAAAAAAAAAAAAAAAAAAGCACTGCAGGTCCAACACGTGGGAGAAATGCTCAACTTTCCACAAAAGGAATTTGTGAAGCATCTTAATTCTCTTAGAGTTTCAACTATAAAATTAAGCAAATTTATGGAAGGAAAAAGAAATAAGCTCAGTTTTATTAATGACTCATTTTGGTTGCAAGCAAAAACCCTATCAAACCATCAGATGCAACTGGGGGGTGGGGTAGGAGATGCACAGAGGAACCTGTGAGCCCAAAAGTGGGGCTCTCCCAGGTACCCGCTCCTGAGTGCTTAGCCTCCTGGAGGCAGAGGCTGCCGGGAGTTTTAAGTCCAAGAGGGCTATGGGGGTCTTGGGAGGCAGCTGTTTATGAATCTATACACACTGGTATGGCCCAAGGGGCTGGGTTGAATTGTGTCTCCCCTAAAAGATATGCCCAAATCTTCATTCTTGGTACTGGTGAATGTGACTTACTTAGCAATAGGGTCTTTGAGGATGTAATCAATTTAAAATGATTCCAGTGGGTCCTAAACCCAATAGCTGGTGTCTTTACAAGATATGACACAAAGATATACAGAGCTCACAAAGGGAAGAAGTCCATGTGAAGATGGAGGGGAAGACTAGAGGGATGCAGTTGTAAGCCACAGACCCCCAGGGACGGCCAGCAGTCACCAGAATCTCGGAGGCAAAAAGGATTTTCCCCTAGAGCCTTCTTAGCAAGCTTCGTCCTTCTGACCCCTTGATTTTGGATTTAGAGCCTCCAGAATTGTGAGGCAAGGAGTCCATCTTGTTCTAAACACCCAGCAGGTGGCTGCTTGTTATGGAAGCCCCAGGAAATGAATTCACTCAGCTGCACAGCCTGGCCCAAGAAGAAGTTGCCATCTTTCTTTGTTTCCCATTCAAGACAGAATCTGCTGAGCTCATTTTTTATGGTGATCCTGCAAACTGCTGTCCTGTTCAAGGGCTACCCTGGGCTGGTCAGCCATGATGGGATGTGGTAGGGTCACTGGAACAGAAGGGTGCCTTTAAGTTCAAAACACCAGAAGGGAACAAGTCTGCTAAATGTGGCTGGCCCATCTGGGCAAAGGGCCTGCAGGAAGGTCCTACAGAGCTGTGGCCTTCTTGTAGTTCTTGCTTTATATTGTCCCGTCTTCCCTTGCTTAGGATCTAGTTCCTGCTTTCCACTGCTAATGGCTGGAGAGAAGTGTGTGTGCATGTGTGTGTGTGTGTGTGTGTGTATGTGTGTGTGTGTGTGTGTGAAGGACTTGAGTCCTAGATTAGGATGCAAAGTTGAACATATAATCTCATTACTTACCAACGACTGTATATCTTAAAGGTCCCCAAAGACTTGTATGCTAAAGTCTTGGTGGCCAGCCTGTGCTACTATTGGGAGGTGGTGGAAGCTTCGGTAGGTGGGACCTAGTGGGAGGAAGTTACATCATTGGGGGCAGACCTTCAAAGGGGGTTTTGGAACCTCGGCCTCTTCTCTTCTCTGTTTCCTGATCACCAAGAAGCAAATTGTCTTTTTCCACCCCATACTCCTGCTGCCATGGTATTGTTCTGCCACAGGCCCAAAGCAGCTGATCCAAGTGACTATGAACTGAATGTTCTAGAAGTATGAGCCAATATAAACCACTCTTTGTTTAAAGCTGATTTTCTTATTTTGTCTCAACATTAGGAAACTAACACACCAGCTGTGTAGTGACCATGCTGTGACACTGGTGGACATTCTCCCTCTTGTGAGCTTCTGCTTAGCTGTGAGACAGAGTCCACGCCACTGATTTGCTTAGAGAGCAATCAAATAAGATGGTGTACACATTCCTTGATTTGGTTGAAGGCTGGAGTCTGCATGGAATTGCTACAGATAAGGAGCAGCGAGCACGTGGCTCAGAGTGAGCTCCGCAGAGGAGCTGGGACATGGAGGCTGGAGGGCTGACGGCCCGCTTTCCCTTTGTCTCCTTCCACAATGCTAATTTGGTTACTCAGAAACAGCTATTCCCTATTACTATTACTCATCCCAGGCTCTGAATCATCCTGATGGATACAACTTGACGTGGACCAATTTGCCTAATTCATCACCTTTGCATTTCTGTAACACTAAAGACAAAGTAGGAAGGTTTTCCAACTGGCGTTGTGATTTTTCTATTAAAAGGCTCCCTCCAAAGGACTGCTAGTGGAGAAATCAGCAGGTCAGGAATTCTGCAGTTAAAACCCATTCCTTGTGTGGTCTCTGTCAAGTCAGGAGCCCATGGCTTTACCTCACTCTCATCCCTGCGACTCCCCAGGAACAGTCCATGAGCAGCTCCTCATGATGATTAAATCCAGCCCAGCCAGGCTGATGCTGCCTTCCCAGCTTCCCTATACTAGTGTAAGCTTGTCCATGGCCTAGAGTTTAGAGTTCTCGTCACAGACTCAGGCCTGATTCCCTTACTCCTCAATTTTGGAAGACCCTAAGCCTACTCATCCTCTGGCCTTCAAGACCAACTGGCCACCTCCTCTGTGAAAGAAGAAATATTCTTCTCTGGATTCTTGTATACTTTCAACAGTTCCTTTAATCTAACCCTTAGTTCTGTCACATTACAGAACAAAATGCTCATTATAGCAAGTCAAAAATGTAGAGGAGGCGTATGATAAAAGTTCCTGATTCCCCTCTCCCTCTTTAATGTCTCCCCCACCTTGGCATCCCTTTGGGTAACTGATGTTTTGTGTCAACATCTTACAATACCTCCGCTGATGCTCAAACTAATATTCATTCATATAGTCATACGCACCAAGGGGCGTCTTTGAACTTGTAATGGGATCATATTATATTCCTTTAAAATAACTTAAATATATTGTTGGATAGACATTCCATTATGTCAGTCATGGGTATCTGATCCTTTTAATGATTTCATAATATTCCACACATTTATTCCACAGTTTCATGTTCCATCCTGTAATCTTTGTGTGTATGTGTGTATCTGTATGTGTGTCCATGTGTATGTGTGCATGTGCATGCATGTATGCATATGTATGTGTATATGCATGCATCTCTGTGTTCATATGCATGTGCATGTATGTATGCATATATCTACATGAATGAATGTATGTGTATATGTGTATTTGTGCATCTGTGTGTATGTGTGCATCTGTGTATATGTGCTCATGTGTATGTATGTGAATGTATGTATCCACTTGTATTCATATGTATGTGTGTATGCATGCATATGTGTATATTTTTCATGTGTATGTATGCACATGTGTGTTATGCACATGTATGTGTGAATGCATGTGTTTGCATACGCATGTGTTCATGTGTATATGTATGTATATGTGCATGGGTATGTATATATGCATATGCATGTGCAAATGTATATATGGGTATGTGTGCATGTGTGTATGCATGTGTATGTAAATGTGTGTATGGGTATATATGCAGGTGTGTATATGTGCATGTGTATATGTGCTTGTGTACGTGTGTATGTGTGCATCTGTGTGTATGTGTGTATATTCTTTTATACTTGTACTTTCATTTAGTAAGAAAAGAGTCACAAAATGTGTGACTTCTGGGTCAAAGAGTAAGAGCTTCGTTCTAGCTGCTGGCAGAGTGCTCTCCAGACAGGACGCAGCGATGAAGCCGAGCCCTGAAATCAGGGTGGCCCTATTTTGTCACTTCCTTTCCAGCTGTTTCATGATAAATGCAAAATTTTGCTTTAAAAAAAATATTCTGGCTGGCAAATGGCATTTTAGTGTTTTAATTTCCATTTTCTTACAGACAGGGACTTTGGACATCTTTTTATAGTTATTGGCTATTTGCATCCCTCATTCTGTGAATTCCTTGCCCAAACCTTTTCATTATTGTATCCTGAAACATCCACGGTCTAGGGGCTGTTGAGAGGGCTCAGCAGTTAAGAGCACTTACTGCTCATGAGAAGACCTGAATTCGGTTCCCAGCACCCACATCAGGCAACTCATAACTACCTATAACTCCAGCTCTAGGGATCAAAGAGCCTTGGCCCTTGTGGGCACTACGTGCACATGGCACACATAAAAACGCACAGGCACACACTCATATACCTAATCATAACAAACACTCATAGTCTAATGCTATAGGTATTTTTGTCCTTGTCCAACAGCCCATGTGGCAAGCTGACACATAGGCTTGTTATAAAGCACTTTTCATGTCCCTTGGTTCACTGTATCTTCACTGGGATTCTGCAGAGAACCTATCCTTGGAGCTCAGATTGCTCCCCCAGCTGTGAGGGCTGCTGTAGGAGAACAGAGCTCCTATCCAACTTCCTCCTGCTGCCTTAAGGGGCGATTCCATGGGCAACTTTTCTCTCCCATGGAATGCCTTGCCCAGCCTTATGCCAGGACTGAATAGAGGGACTCAGAATGGAGTGATGAACCAGAGGATTGAGAGACCAAGGGATAGATGAGAAGATAGAGGGTTGGGTCAACTTCCCAATATATCTTTCTCCCAAGTATATTTCCTGGATTTCTGCTGTAAAATGCCTGTTCTCGGGTTGTTTATAGACACAGAGCCTTGCACATGCCAAGCAAGCGCTCTACCACATGGCTACACCCCTAACCACCTCCTTCTCATTCTCATTCTGGTGGCTGAGCAGTCTTTTAAAGGCATCTGACTCCACAGTCTTCCCTGCATGGAAACCGGCCCTTTGCTCCACAAAGACAAGAGTCATGGAGTGGAAATGCACAAAGCAGCAATTCCCAAGTAGAAGCCACTCTGCACCCCTTCTCCATTTGGAAATACCTAGAAACGTCTTTGATATCACAGCTTGGGGGAAGGGGTGCTACCAGCATCCTGTGGGTGAGGGTCAGGAACACTGCTAAGAATCCTCCACTGCTCAGGACAGTGCCCACCACAAAGGCGTACCTCGCCCAGAGTCCACGGAAACTCTGATGGGAAGCCCTGGCTTAGAGTCTCAACGCGTCCGTTAGAAGTAACATGATGAAAAGGGAGAATATGGAGCTTACAAACTCAAGCAACTTGGCTTGAGAATTCAGGGCCTGAGTACGAGCTGCTATGATCTTAGACAAGTAATTTGTTGTTGTGGTCTCAAATATAAAATGTGGCTCTGCTTACCTTCCTTGAGAGTTACTGAGAAGATGTGGCCAAATGATGTATGTGGTAAGGCACCAGGTAAATGTGGGAGATGCTCTGACTGGGCAGCATGGGGAGAGGTCTTTTCTACACCTGGTATGAATGTGAGGCGGTGGAGCCTGTACTGCTGGGTTTCTGGGCTTACTGTGTATAGGATGTGAGAATGCAGGTGTCTGTTGTTTGGAGTCTGGTGGACTCACTGAATTCTAATCTTCTCCATGTCCTTGTTTCTGGGCTGACTGTGTGTAAGCTCTCTGGATGTGAAAATGCAGGTGCCTGTAGTTTGGAGTCCAGTGGACTCGTTGAATGCTAATCTCCCGGTGTCCTTGTTTGCTCCTCTGGAAACTTTGCCAGAGGACAGCTAATCAATGAGGGGAAATGATGACTCCTGCACTGTGTACATACTAACTGGCAGGCCTGGAGGGGAGACCTGGAGCTTGGGAGCATGCTTTTACTCTCCAAGGAAGACTGGGCAGGAAGACATGATGAAATTTCTAATCTTAGATCTGGTTGACTTGGGAATAAGATCGGAGTCATTCAGGGCATCCAGCAGGGACCAAAGGGGAAGAGGCATGGTGCCAAAATTAGGGGCTAGAAAATCAGGTAAAATTAAAAGGGGAAGATAAAGGAAAGTGGGAGGAGGTCCCGAGGAACACTGGAACCTGGAAGAGATGGCCCCAGTGGTGTTTAAAACTCTGGCTCTTGAGATAGGCAAAGGATTTTTCCAAAATGCCCTGACTTTAGGAGATGGTGACATTTAAAAGTTGGTAAAGAGCTTATCTCATGAGCACAGAGACCTGAATTCCATTCCCCAAAACTATGTAAAAAAAATCTGGGTGTGGCGGTACATCTTTGTAATACCCAGTCATGGGGAGGTGGAGACAGGCAGATCCCTGGGGCTCACTGGCCTACTTGGTAAGTTCTAGACTAGTGAGAGACTCTACCTCAAAAACAAAACAAAGCAAAAGGAAACCCAAAGATGGATGGCAGCTGAGGAATGATACCTGAGGTTGTCCCCTGGCCTCTGCAAACACACACATACACACACACACACACACACACACACACACACACACACACGCACTAACTCTAACGTCACTCAAACCTCCTGTCCTTCCTCAGAGCACTACTTCTGCTCTGTCCCAGCCCACTCTCTGTCTTCCTTCCCTGCACTCACCTGAACCCTTCAACTCCCCTTTCCACCTCACTGGTATGCCTAGAATCTCAGCTGCGCTCCTTGGCTCAACCCACTGAGTTTAGAAGGAAAAGGAAAAGAGTAAGAGGCCAGGGAAGAGGGGCGCTGTCTTTGAACTCAGGGGATCAGAATCCCCAGCCTAATTCTAGCTTATTTTATCCCAAGAACCAGAAACATAGTCCTCTCCTTAAGGCTGTCAGCATCAGCCCGACCTCTGCACAACCAGGTATATCTTGTTTCAAGTTGGAAGAGGAGGTTCATGAGCATCTGGTACTGCGTATGGATTCACAGCTCAGCGTAGGCTGTGCACACTGTGCGCAGGGTTCAGGCCTTTCTAGCTTGGAACCAGTGGTCTCCTCATCTTGCTGGAGCTCTTGGGCCAGGGTTGCCATCCTCTCAGGAAGAGCTGATAAAGTCAAGGATGTCAGCAGAGCTTGTAAGGTGATTCAGACCCTAGTTCTAGGAAAAAGAACCCAGGGGAATTCCTTTATCAGTGTTTCTGGCTCCACAGTGGCAGCAAGCAGGGCAGGAGACATGGACCACTCGTCTCCCCGTGTAGGAACTGGTCCTTTGGGGAGCTCAGGCTGCTTCCAGCTTGACCAGGCAGGGTGGGGCCTGTGGGGGCTCATGTGGCAGCTGTGGGCTGCACCGAGGCCTGTCAGGGAGGAATGATTAATGAACAGCCGCACAGCTGAGGCTAACCTTTGGAGAGCCGAGCAGGGCATCTGCAGAACTGTCAGGCTCTGACAAGGACAGAGCTGAACAACCAATTATGCCGCCATCACTAAGGTGGGCTGTCACTTTAATCCCAGCCATTCACTTAGGCAAGGACAGGGAAATTTCTCCTCTGCAGAGGCAGATGCCTTGGCCACCTTAACCATTTCAGGACAGGGCAGGGACCCCTTGTGGGGAACTGACAAGATTACCCATTTCTGGGCTTCCCCTGATTCTCAGTCCCTCTTTCCTACTGGCCAGAAGAACAGAATTCCAGACAGTCACCTCCCCTCTCCGTGCTGCCTTCCTCTACAGCTTGCCACACTCAGCTTCTCTAACCTGCACTCAGAGCCTTTCATCCTTGGTATACATCCACCCAATCATCTGATGAGCGATTGCTCAGCGAGCCTTTGGTTTGGGATAGGCATTCTGCTACCTATAGGTCAGAGTAATTAAGAATAAGAGTCCTGACCCTTTAGGAGTTTGCTCTGTCTAAGCAGCGGCAGAGAATTCGGTCTCTGCATAGAATATGAGGTAGTTATCTAACCAAGGCTAGAAAACCACAGCAGCCAAAGAAGCACAGGAACCATCCCTGTGTGCAGGGACCATCTAAACACTAGACCCATTCAGCTACTTCTAACCTTTCGGTACTACAACATGACATGTCATCTGCAAAATTCATGTTTAAGGACTGGAGAGTTGGCCTAGTGGATAAAATGCTAGTGGTGTGATTGTGAGGACCTGAGTTTAAATCCCCAGAATCCATGTAAAGCCAGATGTGGTAACATGTCTGTAATCCCAATGCTCCTACAGTGGGTTGGGAGAGAGACAGAAGAATCTCCAGAAATTCACGGTGAGCTAGCCTTAGCCAGTGCAGCAGAAAACAAGAGACTCTGTCTTACACAGGGTGCAAGGCAAGGACTGGCACATGCAGTTGTCCTCTAACCTCCTCACACCTGCCATGGCACACATGTGCCCACACTCACACCATGAACACATACACATATACACATGCACGTATCACATACACACATACACACACGCACACTAAAATGTTCATGCGTGAGAACCATGCAATAGAATTATCTACAACAAATCCATTGAATTCCATAATGTTGGTCTGCAGATGTAGCTTAGTTGATAGAGGGCTTGTCTAACACTTTTACGACCCTGGGCTTGATCCCTAGCACTGCAAAAACTGAGTGTGATGGTGCACATCTGTAATCCCAGCACTCAGGAGGTGGAGGATGAAAGATCAGAAGTTCAAGGTCATCTTTGGTTATACACATTGAGTTTGAGGGTAGCCTGGGATACATGAGAAGTGCCTCAATGTTTTTTTTCATGATGATACGATGAGTAGGTTTATGATTTTGTGTTGGGCGGTATCCATGGCTCTCCTCAGCCACATACAAGTGCATTTGGACCGTAGGCCACAGGTTAGACAGAGGGGTGTGAAAAGGGAGAAAGTAGAAAAAAACCTCCATGAAGTCCATCAATAGTAAGAGATTCCATGTGTCTCTGGAATTCCCAGTGCGTGAGAAATGGCCAAAAAGTCTGGAAGTGGATGATGAAGGGCTTGGATGCCAAGTAAGCTGACTTGGATCTTATCATCTTATCCCAGTTCTCAGAGGGATTGAATTTGGGGACTGCCTTTCTGCCCCCTTCTTAACATTTTCCACACCTCTACCTTGCCAGGTAGCTTGGGTTTTAGCTACACTAGACCTTCGTCATTCCCTGAACTTGCTGTTTTAACACCTCCATGTTTTCGCTCTAGCTGTTCTCAACACAAGACGTCACAGGGATCCAGGTTCTTTCTTTCTATCCCACTGTCCTTACTGTGGTTTCCATCCTCAGAGGCAAATGTGGGAAATGTGGTTGTCTTTGGATTTTGTAGTGCTTTTCATCCTATCACAACAGCAGAGGACAAGGAAAGCAGCTCACGGTCTTTGCCACAATTGTGAAGCAAAAGGCACCTGAGCACATCGCACCAAAGAGGCAGAGACTATGCAATTAAATACTGAAGATGAGAGACGTCACGGTGTAAAAGGTCCAGAGGGAGCAGTGCAGCCAGAACAGGGAAGAGGAGCCAAAATCATGGTTAAAAGCCTAAGAATCTGGAGCTTGGAGGATGGCTCAGCAGCAAAAGCACTTACCATGCAAGTGTGAGGATTTAAGTTTGGATCCCCAGCACCCACATAAATGCCAAGCCACATGGTGGCCTGCCTGCACACTCAACCGAAGAGAGACAAGTGGTCCCAGGAGCAAGCTGCTTAGTCGGATTAATCCAGTCAGTGAGCTCTGTGTTCAAGTGAGAGACCTGGTCTCAATATATACGGTCAAGAGTGATTGAAGAAAACATCCTATCTCAACCTCTGGCCTCCACATGTGCCTGTGCACCCTCACACACATGTGCACCCACACACAAGTGAATATGCATGTAAGAATGTGTGTGCGCTCAACAGTACCATGACTCTCTTGCTGTGTCATATGTATTTCTACATCTTTTTAAATAGCTGCATGGTATTTCTTCATATGTGCCATGTTTTATTAAACTGCTGTTGAATTTTTAGGTTTCCAGTTTTTCACTAATAAAGCGCTTTGAAGAACAACAACAAAAAAATGTGTGTGCATGCACACACACACACACACACACACACACACATGCACACACACAAAGTCTCAGAATTCAACGTAAGTATGGTGGCTTTTGCCTGTATTCCCAGCACTTGAGAGACTGAGATAGGTTCACCATGAGTTTGATGCCAGTCTGGGCTACAGAGTAAGACCTTTTCCAAAATCAAATAATAATAATAGTACTGATAACTATGGATTTTCCACATTTCTGACATTTACCTTGAAAAGAAATTTTAATATAAAATAAGAATGGTATCATAAAATAACCTGTACCTAAAATCCTAGGTTTTAAAAAACAATCGGAAAGAGTGAAATTGGAAAGGAGACAAAGTGTGCTTAGCGATCCTCTTAGAATAGAAAAAGTCTAAGAGTCTAGGGGCTGGAGAGATGACTCAATGATTAAGCGCACCAGCTGCACTCACAGAGGACCTGAATTCAGTTCCCAGCATCCACATGGCAGCTAACAACCATCTGTAACTCCAGTTCCGGGGAGTCCAACACCCTCTTCAGGTCCCTGTACAAATGTGGTACACTTATATAGGCAAAATACTCATACACACAAAAAAATTTTTTTTAATTTTATCTACATTTGATTCTGCCAACTAGAAGACTTTAAGAATTTTTTTTAATGGTAGAACTAAGGATGTAGCTCAGTGGTAGAGAATTACCTAGCATGTATGAGGCTTTGGTTCAATTCCAGCACTGTAAAAAAAAAAAAAAAAGTCAAGGTCACTATCAGTAGAATTAGAGCTAACATTTATCTTCTAATACATCAAAGAAGATAAATTTGAAGAATACATCTACCCATAGTCAGATAAAAGGAGAGAAATAAAGTTAATATTAAGATGACAAGGAAAAGACAAAATAACTAGTTAGAGCAATGTATGTAAATGTGTGAAATTCCTTTTTTAAAATGGAAAAACTCAGACTAGATTAAAAATCACATTCAATTATAGCCTTGTTGTAAAACAATCAACTAAACCAAGTAAGGAAAAGGGTGCCAAGCAGAGCGATGGGCAAATGTACATCAGGAAGACAAATGCAGACAGATCTCCAGGACCACAATGGGAATCAGGCAAAGAGTAATTCAGGAGAATAAAGAATGAAGCAAGCCAGGCGCAGCTCTGTGAGGTTTCAGCACACTGCACACAGACCTGCTGCAGACACTTCCCCTGACCTCGGCCTCCAAGTCTTTTCACACATACAACAAGGTCCTCTTCTTGGTCAGTTGTGGTGACACATGCCTTTAATCCTAGGATTTGGGAGGCAGTGGTAGGCAGATCTCTGTGAGCTAGAAGCTAGCCTGGCCTACATAGTGAGTTCCAGGACAGCCAGGCTACATAGAAAAACCCTGTCTCAAAAAACAATAATGCTAAAATAAAAAAGAGAATGAAGGAAGAAGTGAAGAGGGTAATACTCAAAATTCCTGGGTATTTTGGGGGGGGGGGAGACACAAGAAATCTATGCTAAGAGAAGCCTAGGAGCTCTTTGGAGAGAAGCCACACCCAGTGCAGGGGCTGAGATGTGGCTGGGTGTGTTGTGGAAGACTGTAAGGCCTTATGGTTCTCAAGCTGTTTTGCCTAAGGTCTTGGAATGCTTGGTATTAGTCACAAGAAAACAGTACAGCAAAGCATGAAAACTATAGTCACCAGAGGCGATGCCATTCTTAGGGCACTGTGGTATCTGTCGCTTGGATCGGCCTTTTGGCCCATTCTCTGTTACTTTCTAATATAAGTCTGGTGGAAAGCATGGAACTGGTAATTAAAGAATCACTTTCCCTAAAATAAAGTTGGAAAAAAAAAGGTACCAAGAGCTACTCATTTGCATCTGCTTTCCATTTGGTACATGGGATTCGACTGATGTTTGGGGTGTAGAATTGGAGAAATCAGGCTTGATGAATGCTATTACAGTAACATAGAAAAGAAGGGCAGTTTGCTACCCAAAGGATGGAGCATATTGCCATTGGTGGGAGAAGCAAGGATCCCTGTCCATGGCTGCACCCATGAATGCCTGGAAAGCAGAAACAGTCTTCTCATGACCACAGTGGAGCAGCTGGAATCAAGCTTCCCTCTTACTGTAAACACGCTGGAAAACTGGACAAGAGACACAAACTAACTGTTTTCAGACAATGGACAATGGGCAGTGAGGGTCCATGGGCCTGGAGAGGAGGGAAAGACAGAGGCAAGCTCCACAGCTGTTCCAGATTTCTACCTGGAGGTAATATCTATATCCTGGGCCAGCAAAAGGGAACCCAAACTTGCTGAACTGAAGAGATAAACATCCAAAAGAAGGATGGTGACATAGCTGTAATTTTCAGAAGATAATTCCTGGTGGCAGCCCCCTTAAAGTCTATAGCTAAGTCCTAAGGTACTCGAAGCTAGCCAGGAACTAAATGATTAGCACCATCCACCCAGGGCAGGGATAAGCTGGAGCTGCAACCTTTCTGAATGGAGATCTATGGTAAATATCTAGGCTATTCCTGCAGAAACCCTAGAGGCATTACCTTAGTAATAGGGCTAAACTATCTGAAAGTCTGTTTTAGTTCCATCATAATAATGTTTTATCTTAGAAAGGATTAAGGTAATTTGCAAATAATCTAATTGCCACTCAAGACAAATTATGATGATCTTGAAAATACCAAAGCCAAATCTAGGATGCAACAAAATAACATTCTTGAAGTCTAGAATGCAATAAAAAAAAAAAAAACCAGGGGGGCCAGTAAGATGGCTCAGCAAGTAAAGGCACTTGCTGCCAAGCCTGACCATCTGAGTTTGATCCCCAGGACCTATATGGTGAAAGGAGAAAACCAACTCTCACATGTTGTCCTCTAATCTCTACATGAATGCCAAGGTATACTTATGCCCACACACACACACACATGCACACACGTACACACAAAAAATAAATGTGTAATAATTTTTTTGATCTTTTTGAGACCGGGTCTCCCTGTAGCCCCAGCTGTCCTGGAACTCACTACATAGACCAGGCTGGCCTTGAACTCAGAGATCCGCCTGCCTCTGCCTCCTGAGTGCTGGGATTAAAGGCGTGTGCCACCACGCCCAGCGTAATAAAATATTTTTTAAGTTCCTAGGAAATCTAAGGATAATGTAACCCATAAACAGGAGGCCATTCATTAAAAACAAAACTGGAAATGACAGAGATGATGGAATCTGTTGAAATAAATTTAAATAGTTGTTATGAATATGCTGAAGAATCTTAAAAACAGAAAGATTCTAATGAGGCTATAAATGCAAGGTTTTTAAAGAACCAAGATGGAAAATGATCAAGACACATGATGTAGACCTCTGGCTTCCACATACAGACACACACACACACACACACACACACACACACACTTCCATATATACACATACTGCATATATGTAATATTGAGAATGCAATACTCAGTAAATGAGACTTATAGTAGAGTAAACGTTGCTGAAGGGAACACCAGTGAGTTTGAAGGCACAGCAATAGAAACTAAACTGAATCATAAAAAAAGACTAAAAAAATTCAACAGAGCCTGTGAGACAAAAGAAAATTTAATATTTATGTACCGAGAGTCTCAGAAAGGGGAAAGTTAACAGGAAAATATTTGAAGAAATAATTGTCAGGAAAGTCTGAATTATATGAATCTGCAGACACCAGAAACACCTGTGACAAGATAAACACAAATTAATCCACACCAGGATGTATGTTCTAGTTTGCTTTTCTGTTGCTGTGATGAAACACTCCGGCCACAAACAGCTCAGGGAAGGAAAGGGTTTATTTCATCTTCCGCTTCAAGGTCACAGTCCGTCATCGAAGGAATTCAGAGCAGGAACTGCAGACAGGAACAGTGGAGGAACGTTGCCTACTGGTTTCTCACTGCCTTATGCTCAGCTGGCTTTCTTATGCAGGCCAGACTGACCTGCCTAGGAATGGTGCTGCCCACAGTGAGCTGGGCATCAGTCACATCCCACATCAATCATCAACCAAGACAATCTCTCACAGACATGGCCACAGGCCAATCTGATGGAGGAAATTCTTCACCTGAGTTTCCTCTTCCCAGGTGATTCTAGGTTGTGCTAAGTTGACAACAAAAATTAACCAAGACAACATATCATAAGTAAATCTTAGAGAAAATCTTAAAAGCACTTCAAATACAAAGTCACGTTACATACTGATGGACTCTTTAAGAACATCCATAAACTTCTATTCAGAAACTAACCAGAAGGCAATGGAGTAACTGCTTTAAATGATCAACCAACCAACCAAATTCATCAGTTTAGAATTCTTTATCTGGTGGCTGGAGAGGTGGCTCAGCAGTTAAGAGCACTGACTGCTCTTCTAGAGGACCTGGGTTTAGTTCCTAGTACCCATTGGCAGCTAACAAGTGTCTTTAACTCGTAAGTGCTGTTCCATAGAATCCGACACCCTCTTCTGACCTCCACAGGTTTGCACGCACATGGTGTGCTTACATACATGCAGGAAAATACTCATATACATTAAAATAAAAACAGTTTTTTTTAGAGGCTGGAAGAGATGGCTCAGGGCTTAAGAGCACTGACTGCTCTTGCAGAGGACCTGGGTTCAATTACCAGCATCCACATGGAGGCTACAAACTGTCCTTAACTCCAGTTCCAGGGGAATCCGAAACCCTCTTCTGACCTCCACAACATTGCATGACATGGGTGCACTCACACACATGCAGGCAATATACTCATACACATAACATAATGAATAAAATATTTAAAAAATAAAAATAGATTTTTAATTACAAAAATAATTCTATATCTAATGAAAACAGCCTCCAAAAACAAAGATAAAATAAAGAAATTCTTAGATAGATAAATAAATAATTTTTTGCCAGAATAAATATTAAAGATGGTTCTTTAGGCCAAGGGAAAGTGAGACCAGATTGCAACATGGATATATACAAAAGAATGAAGATTGCTAGAAAGAGTAAATACACAGGTTCATATAACGTGTTTTTTCTGCTACTTTTAAATCTCTGAAATGGTAGTCGTCTGTTTCAATAAAAAATAAATATTGTATTGTGCAAGTCAACATGCATGGATGCAGAACGCATAGTAATAACAGCACAAAGAATGGGAAAAAGATGTGAGCATGTTCTGTCATTGACTGTCTCTATTCCACATAAAATGAGGTGATATTGTTGGGAGGCAGACTGCACATCCTGTACACCTTACGGAAACCATTATGAAACAGTGATAGCCAATAAACCAATAGTAGTATTGGGATAAGAAAAAATCAATCCAAAGGAGAGCAGAGAGAGGATAAAAGATACAATGAAGAGAAGGGATAAACAAAAAACGAACAGCAAGATGGGAGACGGCAGTACAACCGTGTCAACAGTCACGTAGGAGTGTAAGTAATGCGAATACCCAGCTGAAAGGCAGAGAATGGACACAGCTAAAAAAGCCAGAGCCAATAGTGCGCTGTCTACAGGAAATTCACTCTAAATATGAGTGAATTAAATCTGAGAAGAATTAAAACTGAAATGATACAAAAAGAAATACTATGAGTGCACTAATCAAAAGAAAGGCAGAGCTATAAAAAGTCGTATTAAGGACTGGAGACATGACTTGGCAGTTAAGAGCATTCATTGCTCTTCTAGAGGACTAGAGTTTGGTTCCCAGCACCCACGTCAGGCAGCTCACCACTGCCTGTATCTTCAGCTCCAGGGGATCTGATGGCCTCTTCTGACTCTCACAAGCACCTGCACACATGTGCACATGCTCACACACAGATGCGCGCACACACACACACACACACACACACACACAAATAAGAATAAAAATAAAAGCTATATTAACACTGGACAAAGTGGACTGCTGAAGAAGGAGTCCTATGCTGTTAGTGTTATTCACAAAGATGAAAGGGTTAACTCATCAAGAAAATGTAAGAATCTAAAAGCATTTAGTAACTAAGTTTAGAGTATGAGGGAAACCGTGGCTAAAGTGCTCCTTGCACAAGCATGAGGGCCTGAGTCCAGAACCCCAGCACCCACGTAAAAGCTGGGCATGGTGGTCTGTAACTCCAGTGTTGAAGTTACAGAGACAGGCAGATCCTGCAGGCTTGATGTCCAGCCAGTCTAGCCAAAACGGTGAGCTCAAGGTTCATGAGAAACCATCTCAAAAAAACAAGGCAAAGAGCAATAGGGAAGGGTACCCATTGTCAACCTCTAGCTTCCACACGAGTCCACATGCACACAAATACACCACACACACATGCTACATACAGTATGTACACATACTCATACACATACCACATACACCACACACACCTACTACATGCAATACATACACACATACACATACACCACATACACACATATACCATACACACATGCACTACATACACACTTATTTGCATACACCACATACACATGCATATCTACACACACATACACCACACACCCATATACCACATACACACAGATATATACACAGACCACATACACATATGCACCATATATACAATAAAAAGAAGTATAAATACATAAATAGAGTAAAATATGAAACAGAAACTAGCAGAGCTGAAGGGAGAAGCAGACAGGCTGAGGAACAGACTCGCGAAGCCCTCCCCCAGCAATCAGCAGAATGAATAATAAGAAAACACGTGGGTGTGTGGGAGATCTAAAGAGCATAACCAGACAACCTGACTTTTAGGAACGTATAGAAAAATACCACTCAAGAATAAGAGGAAGAGACATGAAAAAGGTTGATCATGTCTGGGTTATAGAATGTCTCGATGCTCTTCAGAAGACCAAAAAAAGTAAACAAAACACAGCCCAATCAGAAACCAATAACAAAACAAAATATCTAGAAATCCCCCATACCTGGAAGTTCAGCAATGCATGTCTCCATAGCCCGTGAATAAAGGAGAAATCACAAGGAAAATATGAAAATATTTTGAACTGAAAGAAAATGAAAATATCCATGTCAAAATTTTTGCTATGCAGCTAAAGCAGTAAGTAGAGAAATATTTATAGCTTTCAATGTTTACACAAAAAAGAGGGGGAACACTTGTGTCAATTATCTAAGAATTCAGAAAAAAAGCAAATTAAATCTAAGGTAAACAGAAGTAGGGAAAGAGCGGATATCAATAAAATAGAACATAAGCAGGAGAGGAAGCTCAATGAACCCACATTTGGTTCTTTGAAAAGATCAACAAAACAAATTAAACCTCTAGTTAGACTAATCAAGAATAAAAGGGCAAAGATATAAATTGCCACTATCTATGCTGGACATGGTGGCACACGCCTTTAATCCCAGCCTCAGGAGGCAGAGGCAGGTGGATCTCTGTGAGCTCGAGGCCACCCTGGTTTACATCGTGACTTCCAGATGGGCTGTGACTAGGGAGACTCTGTCAAAAAACAATCAACAAAAAAACAAAAATAAATAAATAAATAAAAAATAAATTGCCACGATCTTGAAATTCCAGAAGTTGAATCCTACAGACCCAGTAGACATAGACTGCAAGAAGGGAATCCGAGGACCACAGTTGTCGGCAAAGCACTCGCCTTGCAAACCAAGGGCCTGGGATCGAGCTTGAAAAACAAAGTAAAAAAAGCCAGGCATGGTGGCATGTGCTGTAATCCCAGCGCTGGGGAAGGGAAGACAGGCAGATCCCTGGGGCTCACTGGCCAGCCAGCTTAGTTGGCAAGGTCCTGGTCTGTGAGAGGCGCTATCTCAAAAAGAAAAGGAGGAGGAGAGGGGTGTTGAAGGAATGGCACCTGAGGTTATTCTCCAGCCTCTACACACACACACACACACACACACACACACACACACACACACAGGAAATTCAACGTTGTATCCATAAATTATAACTTATAAAAAATGGATGTATCCTCTGAAAGATGCAAATGAAAACTAATAGGGTATAAAATTTGAATTGTCCCATATATTTACTCTTAAGAAATAAGATTCCTAATTTAAAATCTTTGCACAAAGCAAACTCCAGGCCTGGATACATTCAATGATGAATTCTTTCAAGCACAATCCTACACGAAGAGGTGGAGAGAACCCCTCCCGACTCATTTTATGAAACCAACATTATTTTTATAACAGAAACAAATGCAGATTACAAGAAAAGTTATAGAGCAATGTCACGGATGAGTCCTGAGGACGGGCAGTGGCCGGAAGCCATGACCATCCCCAGAAGTCTGGTGAGAGATTACCTGGCTGGGAGATACAGAACTCATCAGTGGAGGCCTGGTGAGCAGGAGGTGTGGCCTACGGGGGTGAACTAGCTAGTGAGCTAAAGCCAGCCTCCACCTGGGCACGCTCCTTTGTCCTGGATGCTGGGAAGCTGAGGAAGCTGATGCTTCTCAGGCTATTAGATAAAGGTCTAGGGAACTTGTGGAGCTCCTGGTTAGACTGAAGACCTGGACTATATATAGTCGCAGATGCATCTTTCACAATATATTTTTCAAGAACACGTAGGCACCAAGCCTCGCATGGTGACACATGCCCTTAATCTACCAGCACTCAGGAGGCAGAGGCAGATGGATCTCTATGAGACTGGGCTAGCCTGCAGGACAGCTGGGGCTACAGGGTGATCTCATCTCATAACAAAAACAAAATAAAACACTTAGACACAATTAATTTTTCTTCCAAATACATACAGCAAAAGCAATTAAATTAGATTAAACTAAATTCACTTAGGAATGAATGATGAGAAATACGACAGTAAGAGATGTTGATATTTCTCCTTTTTTCTTTCTTTTTTCATAACTTGACAAATATCTTCACCTAATGTATTTAGCTCTGACTTTAACTTAGAAAGATTTGCTGCTTTATTTCTTTTTCTTTTTTAAAAAATGATTTTGTTTTAATTGTATGTGTATGTGTATGTGCATGTGTGTGCAGGGACCCTGGAGGTCAGAGGCACCAGATCCCTCTGACACAAAATACAGGTAGCCACCAGCATAGGTGCTGGGAATCCATCTTTGATCTTCTAGAAGAGCAGTATGCAGTCTTAACAGCCTAGTCATCTCTTCACTCTGCTTTTTTTTCCCCTAAATTATGCTTTTGATTACTGTTTTCTTACATATATCCTATATTCATCCTTGGAAATACCTTTATTTTTCCCAATTGGGTTTCCTTTACTTTTGTCTTCTACATATGTATGCCTTTGTTTTTCTTCTTTACATTTTATTTATTTATATGATTATGTGTATCAGTGTTTTGCCTGCATGTTTGTCTGTGCATCACATGCATGCCATGCCCACAGAGGCCAGAAGAGGGCAGTGGATCCCCTGGAACTGGAGTTATGGATGGTTGTAAGTTGCCATGTGAGTGCTGGGAATTGAACCCAGGTCCTGTACAGTTAAGAGCACAGCCAGTGCTCTTAACTGCTGAGCCATCTCCCCAGTCCTGCTTTATTTAATATGCTATCACATTATCTTTGTTATTATTATGTAGCTGTTATTGTTTTGAGACAGGGTCTCACTGTTAGCCCAGGCTGGCCTGGAACTCATTATCTTCCTACCTCAGCCTCCTGAGTGCTGGTAGTCCAGGCATGCGCCATCACACTCAGCTTTATCATGGAGTTCTATGCTTCAGTTTTCAAAAAGATGTCTTAAGCTCTATTCCCACAGCCTCTTCTTTTACTCGGGCTCTTGTCCTTTCTGTTTGGAATCGTTGCAGAAGCTTTCATGCTGACCTCCAGGATGTTAGGACAACAGGCTGAGTCCTCAGCTGACTTAATGAACTCCTTATAATGTCACGTGTCTTCCTCTCCAGCTGCATTTTTTCTCTTTCTTCTCTTAGATGGCCAAGTGGCCAGAGTTTTGGGACTGGTTAGACTTCATCCCGTCTTTGTTGGCTTTTGCAGGCTCTTTAGAAGCTTCTTCTTGCACACGTCATCAAGTTCTTCTTCATCCCTGAAGGTCAGCTTCAAACATGCATGCAATGAGATGCCTCTCTCACACCTGTCATTCAAAGAAGGCCTTTGAATGAGTCAAGTTATGTGCCCAGCACCCCATGTTTCTCTAGCACAGCATTTATCACAAGATACAGCAATCCTCTGTTCACATCTGTCTCCCCTAACCCCAGATGGTGAGTGCCTTAGAAACAAGGAGAATCGGGGTCACTTTCTCCATCTTCATTTATCCAGCCCTTGGTATAGGCCTGATCTAGTGTTTTATTGCCTGGGAATCCCAGAGTGATGACCTTAATGCCAGTTCTTAGTGAGCAGTATTTATACTGGACTCATCTGTGCTTCATGGTCTTGAACCCAGCTCCTGACCGTGATGTGGTGAAGAGAGCTCAGTTGCTGAACAAGCAGCATCTGCAGCACCTGGCAACGGGGCTCACCATGCAGTGGGCACTCAACACGTCTGGAACTAGATTGGCTTCAGTGTCATCCTGTGCTGCACTGGGCCTGGGCAATGAGAAGAGGGCAGGACATCAGAGATGAAATGTTCTTAATCTGCATAGAGACCAGGCTTCATGAGGCTCCTGTGGATTTTGTCATCTATGGAAACTGAGAGAATTACAGAATGACATAAACCCAGTATCGCTGATGGGACAAAAGAATTAGCAATTTAACAAGAAGGCATCTTCTTCAGGAACATTCTGAAGCTGGCCAAATTTGGTAGGACATGTAGCTTCGCCACCATCTCCTGCCCATCCAAGGGGTACTTGACTACTGGAAATCAGACTTTAAGTGAAATCATGTTTATAGGACAAATAACAGCATCAAGCCCCTCCAGCTTCCTCCCGTAAGACCTGATTGCAGTGAGAGGCTCCATGGGTGATAGTCAGGTCACCGTCTGCATATTGCCAGGCAACAGTGCTCACGGCCACAGGGGTAACTTTGGTTGTCTCCAGAGGGGACTCAGAAGCAGACATGATGGGACAGTGACATGATGTTACCCTGTGCAACAGCTGGTGTATGGAGCCAGGCCCAGGCTTTGGCCTCTGCTGGGTCATCTCCCAGGGCCATTAAAGAAGTAATTACAAGTCTCATGAATGGCTCTATGGAAGGAGGAAGAAATTATAACCAAAAAACTGTTTAATTATCTGTTTTGATTTGTTCATGCCAAAATCCTGCATTGTAGAATGAAATATATACTTCTCTTTGCCTTTCATTTTAATTTCTGGATTTTTTAAAAAAAATTTTTTAGAAGAAGCATTTCATTACAGCTTTAACATATCCAATAACAACTTCCAGAGCAAAGATACATCTCTTTCAAAACTGGCTATAAAATTTTTAGGCTCACTGTTTACAGTTATACAATATTGAACTCAATATAAACCCTGTAAGACATAAAATTGAATGCATTTTTAACCTTTAAAAAAGATCTCCATTTCATTTTAAAATACACTGTTTCTTACAGAAAGACTCATTGTTTTTGTTACTAACACTGAGATGTTGGCGCATGCGCCTCTAATCTGTATGTATCTGATTATTACTAGTCATAATCAGTTGCACTGGGATTCTTGGCACCTGTGTATGTCTATAAAGTCATTGGGTAGATTTCAACGGTAATGTTTATCACTTCTATGAATTAACATGATGTAAATTTTTATGCTTCCTCCTCAAATATAATTCATTTTTTAAAATTTGTTGTTTTTGTGTGTGTCTATCACTCAGAACATCCCAAACCATCTTATTCATCTATACACCCACTTTCCAGATGGCACCCTCCCATAGCCTCCCTCCCCCCACTAGACTAATTTCTGAATTTTTAAACATCTATTTTTTTTATTTAGCATGTGTATGTGTGCATGTGCACCCCCACCCCCATACACATATGCACATCTCACAATATGGGGGGAAGGGCCAGAGGACAACTTGTGGGAATTGGTTTTCTTTCTACCATGTGGATTCCAGGGATTGAACTCAGACCATCAAGCTTGGTCTGCAAGTGCCTTTATGGGCTGAGTCATCTCACTGGCTCCATTGTAATTTTAATCTGACTTTAAAAATTGCTGAGCTCCTCCTCACTGTAGACAACTTCTATACAGGTCAAGGGTGCAGAGAAGTACCAGACACGGTTTCTGGCTCCGTGGAGTTCTCCCTGTGTCAGGAAGAGCTACTGGGCTGGCCTAGGGTCTGAAGCAAGCAAAACAACCAGGGTGAAAAAGGCAGACCCCGGACAGGGTCTGAGCTCTCCTCTAGACAGTACAAGGGCTGGGCAAATCCCAAGGAGCCTGGACCCTTAAGGGAAAGGTCATCCATGTCAGTGGGTGTGAATGGAAAGTGTGTGTGCATCAGAAGCAGACAGCTACGCGTGGATTGAGACAGCTGTTGAATAGGGAGAAGTGGGGAGAAAGCAAAGAAGTCAAATCAGAAGGCCACAGGGCTAGAGGAGGCTGTCCTGCTGGCCCCTGTGACCTCAAGCAAGGCTCCCATACAGGCAACTGGAAAAGCCTTCCTTTGCGTTCTGTCCTATAGGAGTAGAGACTGACAGTAACCAGAGTAAAACACTGCCATCAAGAAGCTCAGGGTGCTGTCCAAGGTAGAGTAGCCTGGGTTGGGGCAATCACGTGGGTAGAAACCTTCAGGAAGGGCCTTAGGGAAGACAGACAAGCTCCTTAGCCCTGGAAGCCTGGGTGACTGGCAGGTCTGCCTCTTCCTTTCCACCCTCTGCTCCAGGCTAGGGTAGGGAGGCAGTAGGGATACTGGAAGGTACAGAAGGCCGTCAGCTCCCATCGATGCTCTAGGTCTACAGTACCAGAAAGTCTGAACCTCCTTCTTCCTGTCTCCTGGGTGGAGAGTTTTCATTTCCCTGCAAACCTCCACCAGTGTCAAAGTAAGTCATTCAGAATATGTGGTCCTTTAAATAGGGACTTGGCCTAGCCTTCTCCTTTAAATACTTATTCAGGAAGGATTTTTCTAACCACATAAATGGAGTAATATTTCATGAGTTAGAATGGATTTAAAAGCTATTTTTCAAAGGCTTTGGGAGAACTCAGGAAGAGGAAAAGATCTGGGGTTATTCAGCTCAGTCACATCCTATGAGAGGGTACTAGCACCTCCTACCACAGCAGGTGGCACCTCAGGGTAGGTCAGCTAGAACAGTTTTTGATATCAAAATCTCCGGGTGTGACCCCTAATCTTGGTCATGTTTATGGTCTAGTGAGCCGCAGTTTGTACTACAAGGCTACCTTGAAGATGGGCCCTCCAGTCTTCCACAGTTATGCACATGGAAAATCAGTCCTGAGCCTTAGCTCCAAGAAGCAAAGGGACTTTCTGAGTGAAAAGCAGCCAGCTGACCTCCTGGATAGAAGTAAATGCCAGATACAAATTCCTGGCTGGAAACCTCAGCTGGGGAAGAACTGAGATGATGAGGGGGACTTAAGCCAGTTGCTCCCCCAAAGTGGGCTCATGGTGGAGGTTTAAACCCGCTGAGGGGGAAGGCACTGGCTGTAGAACACAGTGCTCTTATGGTGTGTCCACTGCCCAGGGCAGGAGTTGACAGATGGGCTGACCAGCATTTTTGTTGCTCTAGCCTTTTTCTAGAAGGCTGGATCCCTGCTCTCCTTTCTTCTGGCCCTTCCTCTCTCCTTCTTTCTCTTTCCAGTGTCCCCATGTCCAGGTGTCTATCCCCCTCCCTTTCTCCCTTCTTCCCTCCTTTCCTCCTCCTCCTCCTCTTCCTCCTCCTCCTTCTCTTCCTCATCCCCCTCCTCCCCCTCCTCTTCCTCCTCCCCCTACATCCATCCTTCTCCAGAACAGGATCTCTCAAATCTTCAAAGCACACTTAGAGACTTCTGAAAATTGTTCTTTAGGACTCATTTGGAAGGAAAATTTAAACTTTGGCTTTTGTTGATAATGTCAGTGGTGAAGAGTAAGAAATGCCTTAGATCTGCACCTTCTGCAATGGCATGCCACAAAATGTGCTGGGCACAACTGCAGAGTCTGCCCACCCTTTTCCACCTCCACCGCATTTTCCGTGCCCCTTCTTGGCACCTATGGTAATTCAAAAGAAATATATCACAGATGTGACGGCACTCAACTCAAGCTGGTAGCAAGCTGGGCTTCATTTATCTGTTTTTTTGGATGCTTCCTGGGGGTCAGTGACCCCTCCTTGAAGTAGGATTCTCTTCCCGACTCTGAGTGATAGCCTCTGCGTCCATTTTGGGGATTGCTGAGAGCACGTAATTTCTGCAGTGGGCAAACAGAATACATAGGCAATTCACATTCACAAAGCTGGCGCATTGAAAATATGATATAATCTACAAACATTAGTTTCTCATACAGCCTCTCTGGGGCATCCTTCTTATGTATGGTGAGTTCATATGTGAGTCTTTAATTTTGGAAAAAATGTTTGAGAATTAGGGCAATCGTTCACTGGGTAGCATTTGCTGTACAAGCATGACAATCCAAGTTTGCATTCCCAGAACCCACTTGAAGTTTGATGTGGCAGCGCACATCTGTCACATAATACTCCTCTGGCGAGATGGGAAATGGAGGCAACAGAATCTCTGGGAGCTCACGGGTCATCTGGCTTGGCACATACAGCAGGGAACAAGAAAGAGGCCCTGTCTCAAACAAGGTGGAAGGGAGGACGGACACTGAGGTTGACCCCCGACCTCCACATAAGCAGTGTGGGATGTTCCTGGCTGCACACACACACACACACACACACACACACACACACGAAGGAAAAAATGTTTGGAAGTCTGGATCTTTGTTCCTTTGGGCAATGAGGGAAAGCAAAGCCTCTCTTTGAAGGCAGATTAATATACTGGATAAAGCACCAGTTTTGAAATCTCAGCTCCTCAGTCCTTTGGCTTCAGCCTTTCTGAGTCTGTTTACTCATCTGTAAAATGGGAACAATTAAGCTACCTGACAGACCTGTCATAAGGAACAAATGAGCTGGCTTTTGTAAGTCATGAGCTTTGAATCTGGTAGGACTACTTGAGAGGTGAGACAATCCATTGAAGGCCTTTGTTGGTATTTTCTGATCACACTTAACAAAACCATCAAGCTTTAGACACTGGATATTAATCCTATAGCTCTTTGCAATAAATCCCACATGGATGCTCACCATCAATTCATAGAACTATCTTATGGGGAAATTTGGAACTGAGACACGTAGGGAAATAACTCCTTCACCTGCTACTGTTTTAATCTATTTATTTATTTATTTATTTATTTATAGTATTGTGGGAGGTGGGTAGTGAGTACCACGGTACAGATGTGGAGATCAGAGGACAGCTATGTAGGATCAATCTACTCCTTCCATTTTATGTGGGTTCCAGATATTGAACACAAGTACCAGGCTTTCAAAGCAAATGTCTCCACCCTGCTGTTGTTAAATCTTTAGTTAATAGGTATACTTTAAACTATATGCTTGGAAGAATAATTGTGTTCTTCAGAGGCAAAAGTTTGGTATGAACTTAAAATTTGAGAAGAAAAAATATCCCATTATGCTTGGAAAATTGAAGACATTGTATCAAAAGGAACAGACACAATAATAATTATTGTATCAAAGATACGTTGAAATTTCAGAAAAAGCAAATTCCAATAATGAACAGTAAACAAAATCTTGAACTACCTTGTGTCTATGGAGAGGAAATTGAAGAGGTGATTATAGACGTTTAGGAAGGCGGGGCTTGGCATGGATGCCCTGTGAATACAGGTGCTTCTCCAGTTCCTTCCCTCGTGAATGCGGTGGGAAGGTGACCCTGGAAGTGAGGACACCTCTTTACTCTCTGCAGAGTCCTGTTGGCGACCTGAGAGTCGAGAGAACTTCCCCAGACTTCCCCAGGAGAAGGCCTCAGCCGGCAGGGGAGACACTCTTAAGCCTTTAACAACAGAGTCTATGGAATGAGCTAAATGCTCAGGATCAATGAAAAGAGTTTCCCGAGTTCTGGGAATAAATCCAAGCTAGATGGACTTAAACAGTCATAGATACCAGTCAATAATTAGAACGAAAGAGCAGCATGGAAGCCAAGCTCTAATTTCAGTCAACCTACTCTAAATGGCCCTTTTAAAAATGGCGGCCTCTGCTCCACGCATTAGCATTCTTCTCAGGCTCTGCCAGCTGAATCTATCCCATCTCTCTAGGAGTGTTTGCTAAGGTCACTAGTGACCACCATGTTGCTAAATCCAGTGGCTGCATCTTGAGTCATTATTTAACCTGTCAGAAATATTCAGCACAGTTGATCCCTACCTCTATTTTTGCATATTTTAAACTTCTTCTTTTGAACATTTCCAAGGAAATAGCAAAGCACACTCGTGGCATTCTTTATCTGGATCCATCCGCTTGTTTAGCATCTGCTTGACTCACTTTTCTCATTGCTGGGACAAAATACCTTGACCAAAGCTACTCAAGGTAGTGTTCATTTTGGCTCACAGTTTGTGGGTGAGGCACCGGAGCAGGGACGTCCCTGAGCCAGCACAGAGCAGCCATCACGCAGCCTCAGTCAGGAAGCAGAGTAACAAAAGCCAGCTCAGTCCAGCTCCTCTTTTTTAATCAGTCCAGGACCTCAGCCGGTGGAACGGTGCTGCCCACAGTTAAAAGGGGTCTTCCTACCTCAATTAACCTAACCTAGATAATCCTTCACAGGCATGCCCAGAGGCTTTTCTCCTTCGAGATTCTGGCTCGTGTCAAGTTGACAATATTAACCATCACAGCATCTTATCACATTTCTCCTTCTCTCTAGAAAAGCAGGCTTGCTCTTATTTTTACTGAATTATTTAAGGATCAATTACAGACATCATGGCCCCTCACCACTAAACACTTCTGTCTTCTAAAAACAAGAAAATGTAATGAATACAATATTATCTGAAAGACAGTCAGTATTCTAATTTCCCCCACCGTCTCAACAACTGACCTTAGCAACTGCAGCTTCCCCTCCCGCATCCAGCTGGGATTATGTATTTCATTTAGTTGTGACAGCCACTTGATTCCCTTTAATCTGGAACTGTCCCCAGCCGTTCTGGGTTTTTCACAATACTGACATTTTTGAAGAGCAAGGAGCAGGTGTTCTGTAGAGAGCCTGGTGCTTTCTTACGATGAGATTCCGATTACCGTTTGGGGTAGGATCACAGCAAAGGCAGCACTCTCCTCTCCCGAGTGCACTGGCCAGGCCTAACCTTGTCTCACTCCATCCCTGGTGCTGTTTTCCTTGATCACCGTTGACGGTGGCATCTGCCAGGCTTCCCCACCTAAAGGGGTTTCCCCGCTTTATATGTAAGTGTTCTATGGGAGATACTTGAATCTAAAGCCCAATGATGTATGAACCCCAACATTTTAAAATCTATTGATAATGTTCATCTGAATCAATTACTGTAAAATATTTAATTTCTTACTCTATCAGACTTTCTATACTTTTTAGTTGGCATTCCACTGTAAGGAAGACTACAGACCAAATTCCCTCTCTCAGATACATTCTCATCTAGAACAGTTCCCTAAGATTTTTAAATTTTTGAAATATTTTTTATTTACTTTTATTATATTTGTATGAGTGTATTGCCTGCATGAGTGTAAGTGCATCTGTGTCATGCAATGGCTGTGGAGGTCAGAAGAGGGCATCAGATCCCCTGGAACTGGAGTTATGGATGGTTGTTAGCCACCATGTGGGTGCTGAGATTCAAACTCAGGTCCTCTGCAAGAGCAGTTGGTGCTCTTAACTACTCAGCCATCTCTCCAGCCCCTGACATATACATTCTTTATTTATTTAACTTGTGAATTAATTTTAGCTGAGTGAGTTACAAATCTCTGCTGTTGGTACATTCAGTTCAATGTTTATCCCCAATAAAATAGAAACTTTTAATTAATTTATTTTTACATGTGTGAGTGTTTCGCCTGTATGTAAGTGTACCTGTGCATACAACACCCACAGAAGAGGGCATAGGATCCCCTGGAACTGGATTCACAGAGGGTTGTTAACTGCCATGTCAGTGCTGAACCTGACTTTTCTGGAAGAGCAGCCAGTGTTCTTAACTATCAGCCATCTTCCAGCCCCCAAAATGAAGACTTAAAAAAGATTATTTTTTTATTTTTATGTATATTAATGTTTTCCCTACATGAATATATGTGCACCATGTACATGCCTGGTGCCTGCAGAGGACAAAGGAGGGTGTCTGATCCCCTGGAATTGGAGTTACAGTTGTTAGCTACTGTGTGGGTGCTGGGAACTAAAACTGGGTCCTCTGCCAAGGCAGCTAGTGCCCTTAACCACGGAACCACCTCTCCAGCTCCTAAATGGGAGCTTTTTAAGGTTGTCTGTGTGTCTGTGTGTGTGTGTGTGTGTGTGTGTGTGTGTGTGTTCGTTCATGTGTGCCAGTACATTTGTAGAAGCTAGTGCATATGTGCATTTATGAACATGTGAGTGAAGGCCAGAAGTCAGCTTTAGATGTTTTTCTCGGGCACTGTTCACCTTGTTTGTTGTTGTTGTTTGTTTTTTGGTTTTGTTTTTAATTTTTTAAAATTTTATGTGTGTGAGTGTTTTGCCCTACATGTGTCTAAGTGTACCACATGCATGCCAGGAGAGGGCGTTGGATCCCAGAAGAAGGTGTCAGATTCCCTGGAACTGTAATTACAGTTTTTGGCCACTATATGGGTGCTGGGAACCAAACCTGGGTTCTCTGCAAGAGCAGCTAGTGCTCTTAACCACCAAGCCATGTTTCCAGGCTTTTGCTTCTATTTTTGAGACAAGGTCTCTCACTGGCCTGGAGTTCCCCAAGTAGGCTAGGCTGGCTGGCCAGTGAGCCCCAGGGATCTGCCTGTCTCTCCTTCCCCAACACTGGCATTACAAGCATTTCCATGATCAGCTTTTTTATGTTGGAGTTGGAACTCCAACTCGGGTTTTCACGCTTGCAAACACTTTACCGACAGAGCCATCTCCTCAGCACCCAGGTGTTTGAGGCAGAGTCTAGCTATGTAACATAGACTAGTCTGGATCTCACTATGTAGCCCAGCCTGACATCAAACTCAGAATTGTCCTACCTCTGCCGCTTGAGTGAGGGAGGTACAAGCATATGCCACCATGCCCTGCCTTTCCCCTGCTCTCTGATACTAATGTTCAACCCCAACACACACCCTGCCGGCTACCAAGGATAAGGATGGCAGGCAGCAGGGTGCCCAGGTCACCCTCTCATCCCTGCTCTTCTTTTGAATCTCCCAACCCTCTCCTCCGGGGGCCACAGATATGGCTATCTGTCTTCTCTCCAGACTGGGAAGGCCAGGCTGCTGTGATACAGCCACGGAACCCAAATGCCCAGGCACTTCAGTCAGTCACTGCCGCCTCGGCTCCCAGGCCAAGAGGGATCTGAGCTCCCCTAAGAGTCTCTCATCTGTCCCAGGCCAAGCTGGGCTCTCCTCCTTTTCTGAGACTCCAGCTTCTCAAAGCAAGTCTGACTTTTTCATCAGGCTCCTGTGGTTGCAGCTGCACACCCACCCCACCGAAGACTTAACCCAAACAGACAGGAGGGCTCAGCCTCTTCTCAGGGACCAGCATCTAAGCTCCAGACACATCCCTCCTACTCTCCATCTTCCCATCTGATCCATCTATTTTAGGAAAGGAAAATATACTTACATCATCATGTAGCCTTCCCTACTGTGTGGTTTGGGGTTTTAAAAATCTATGTCTTACAGGGCAGCAAGATGGCTCAGTCAGTAAAGGTGTCTGCTGCCAAGTCTGATTACCTAAGTTCCATCACCAGAGTGTGGGGAGGAGAGAAATGATCCTCAAGTTGTCTTCTGACCTCCTTACATGTGCCATGACACATGTGGTACACATACATACACACAAAACAATAACATTTTAAAATTAAATTTGCAGCTGGAGAGATAGCTGAGTGGTAAAGAGCACTAGCTGCTCTTGCAGAGGACCTGGGTTTGGTTCCCAGTATCCACATGGCAGCTAATAACTGTCCATAACTCCAGTTTCAGAGGCTCCGACAGCCTCTTCTAACATTTATTGAACTGCATCACAAGGGTGCACTTACACACATGCAGGCAATATACTCATACACATAAAATAAAAATATAAATTAAATATTTTAAATTAAATCTATGCCTTGTGATGTTCAAAGTCAAATTTCTAAAATAAAACCAAAGTGGAACCAGTGAGATGGCTCAGCAGATAAAGGCATCTGTCACCAAGCCTGACAACCTGGGACCCACATGGCAGGAGGAGAGAACCAGTTCTTGCAAGTTGTCTTCTGAACTGTACACATGTGCTGTGATTTGCATCCACCCACACATATGCACATATATGCACAGTTAATAAATAAAAATATAAATAAAAACATAAACAAGTAAATAACCACCTTTCTTCAAGGCTCTGTTTTGTTTTGTTGTTGGTTTTTTGTTGGTTTTTTTTTTTGGTTTTGTTTCTAATTTTGTCTTTTTTGAGACAGAATCTCCCTGTAGCCCCAAATGTCCTGGAGTTCACTAGGTAGACCAGGCTGGCCTAGAACTCATAGAGATTCACCTGCCTCTGCCTCCCAAGTGTTAGGATTAAAGGTGTGTACCACCACATCCAGTATGGCTCAGTTTTAAATTTAAAAAAAGTAAACTTTAGTTTTCAATACTTTATATTATTGTATTTCTATAAATACTCAGATCATGAGCTAAGAAACGGGTTGTTCTGAGCTATGCCTTCTGAGGGAATGCCTCAGTGGTAGGGGACACGGTATGGACACATGAAAACCAGAGAAGAGAGCATCTGTTTCCAAACATTCCATTGCCCCAACAACACAACAGCAATTTTTTTCTGAGACAAAAGTACTTTCTCTGGGACAGTAGTTTTGGCTTTTCAATCTGGGCAGTTGGGTCCAATCTATATAATCTTGTATCAATCAATACCAAGATACACTAGTGAAACTTCCCTCTAAGTAACCTCCTTGGGGTGGGGCAAGAAAGATGCTCTTAACAGCACCCCTGTACCAGGTCCACTTCAGTGTTCCATGTAGAAGGGAAGCTCAAACAGCCCTATGGAGCAGAGACCACCCAACCTGGACTGTGTTTGGACCAAAGAAAGAGCTTGGTCAGCTGGGAATGCCTGCCTGGAGGTGAGCTTCAAATCAAGTCTCAGAAGATACTATAGACATATGAATGTAGACTGGGCCAAGGAGGAGGAGATGGGGCATGCATGCACATGGGCCAAAGTATTCTGTTCTGTTGCTGTTAGAGCAGAGCTGACACATTTGTTAGATCGCACAATGGTAACAGGCTGAGGAGTCATACCCAGTGAAGGCCTTATGGATAAGCAGCGTCATTCAGTCCTGGAACAGCTGCCTCAGGACAGGCCAGAATATCTGAGACTTTAGCTGAGAACTCACCTGTCAGCTGAGATTTGAGCTTGTTTGATTATAACTTTTACAATGGGAAATTGTGTTATTTTGTAGACTAGTGCACATCAGGGTGCCCCCAAACCCCAGTGCTCCACACATCATCTATCTGTTGGGCTCAGCTAAGACAGCTGTGTTAGACCATTTTCTATTACGGTAACAAAATACCTTAGATAGTCAACTTAAAAGAAGGAAAGGTTGGGGCTGGAGAGATGGCTCAATGGTTAAGAATACTGGCTGTTCTTGCAGAAGACCTGTCTTTGAATCCCAGAACCTACCATGGCAGCTAACAGTTGTCCATAACTCCAGTTCCAGGAGATCTGACAGCCTCTTCTGTCCTCTGCAGGTATTGCACAACATGGGTGCACTTACATACATGCAGGCAATACACTCATACACTAAAATAAAAACAATAAATAAAATATTTTTTTAAAAAAGAAGGAAAGGTTTATTTTGGGTCCAGTTCTAGAAGCTTCAGTTCATGTTTGGTTGGCCTCACTACTTTGGGGCCTGTAATTAAGTAGCACATCATAGTGGGAAGTATATGGTGGAACAATAGTCCACTTACAGTGGTAGGGAGGCAAAGAGAGTTTCACTGTCTCCTTTGGTGGCCTGACTGAGTTAGCTTCCTTCTACTTGAACGTACCTCGTAAAGAATCCACCACTTTCCAAAAGCCTCAGGACCAAGCCTTGCACACATTTGCCTTTGGAGAACATTGAAGAACCAAACTTCAGTAGCAAGGTAACGCTTTTGCTAGTCAGACGCTTTGGGCTTGGTGCAGAATCTCCGCATGTCTCCTAGAATCCCTGACTCAGCAATTGAGCCTAAGCTCTATGATCCTATATGTTATGGGGTGAATATAAAATGTCCCCCACAGGCTCATGGGTTGAATGCCTGGTTCCTAGCTAGTGAAACTATTTTGAAGGTTCTGGAAACATCAGGAGATGGGACTTAGCTAGAGAGGGAAGACTGCTAAGAGGTATGTCCTTGGGGGCTATACCTTGTCCTGGACTCCTCTCTCTGGGCCTGGCATGAATGTATGTATATACGAGAGAGAGAGAGAGAGAGAGAGAGAGAGAGAGAGGACATGGGAACCGAAGTTATAGAAAAATTAGATTACAACATCTTTAAAATAAAATGAATTTCTGTTAGTCTATATAAATATTAAAAAGCAGTAAAGAGATACGTTTCCTACCCAGCAGAATTGTAAATAATTCATGTAGATCTTTCTTTTTCAAAGAAGTGGGGCATAACTTCTCATAGTAGGTATGGTTCACAGTGCTTCATTCAAAGGGTACTGTATAGAAAGAGGGGTGGGCAGGAGGAGAGCAACTTTCATTGGAGAAGTCTGAGCAGCACAACCTTACCCAGGTGACCAGTCAACAGCAGCACTGATAAGTCATGTTGAATAAGTACCCTTAAAATGATGGGATAAGCGTCACTTTACCTTTGTAGTCTTCTGCTCTGAAACCCATAACCAGTGTGGCTATGAGCAAAAGTTCAGAAATCCTGAAGCACATTCATCAGAACTCCTCACCAGTTATATTATTTACTTTGTCGCTATGATCAATAGCTGAGAAGAGGCAATGTAAGGAAAGAACAGTTTGTTGTTTGTTTGTTGTTTGTTTTTTCTTACAGTACAAAGGGGATACAGGCCACCCCGATGGGGAAGGCGTGGACACAGGAGTGTGAGGGAGCTGGCCGTATGGTATCCACAGTCAGGAAGCAGAGAGCGATGAATGCCTGTGCTCAGCCAGCTTTCTCTTTTTCGTTCAGTCCAGGTCCTCAGCCCACAGAATGATGCCACTCATGTTTAAGGTGAGTCTTCCCACTTCAATTAACCTAATCTCTCACAGACTGGTCCAGAGGCTTGTGTCTTCAGTGATTCAAGATCCTGTCAAGTTGGCAGTCAAAATGAACCATCACCCCAGTCCTCAAAACTGTCAAGGTCATCAAAAAACCAGGAAAGCCTAAGAAACTGTTACAGGAGGAGCCTAAAGGAGACAGGATGACCAAACAGAACATGGTGTCCTAGATCAGATCTCGGAGTGGAAAGAGGACATTGAGTAAAAACTACTGAAATCTACATAAAAGATGAGTATTAGTCAGTAATAATACACATAAAATAGTTCATTAACTGTATCATGCTGACTTAAGGTGTTAATAATGAGGAAAAGCTGTACTCGGTAGAAGGGAACTCTCTAGATCATCTTTTCAATTTTTCTGTAAATCTAAAACTGTTCTAAAATAAAAAGGATTATTTCTTTAAAAAGCTCACTTAGCAGTATTTTAAAATGTGTGAATTTTATTGGATAAAAATAATATCACAATTTTTTAAAATGAAAAAAAAAAGCTCTGTAGAGCTTGAGAGATTTTTCTCAACGTAGTTAGCACACAGTAAAGATAGAATGGACTGAATTGTGCCTCCACAATTCATATGTTGAAGTCCTAATCCCCAATGTGACTGTATTTGGAAATAAAGTTTTAGGAAGTAATTAAGGTTAAATGAGACCAGAGGGTAAGACCATAAATCAACAGAGTTGGTGACCTGATACGAAGAGTCTCACTCTCTCTCTCTCTCTCTCTCTCTCTCTCTCTCTCTCTCTCTCTTTCCATGCAAACAACTAAGGAAAGGCCATGTGAGAATAAAGAAAGTGTTCATCTGCAAGCCTCAATACAAAAATCACCCTGCTGGACCTTGATCTTGTACTCTGGTCTTGTACTTGAACACATGGTTCAAGTGTTCAGAACCATGAGAAAATGAATTTTCATCATTTAAGGCACCAAGCATATAGTGCTAAGTTTCTTTATAGAAGCCCAGGCAGATTAACACACCAGCTTGAAAAAAAAAAAAAAGAAAAACAAACCAGTATTGTAATTCGCTGACCACTATGTTGGAGGACTGCAGACGTTTAGTCCTCATGACAACCACTCTAGGTGCCTGTGATCTATTACCTCCAACCTGCAGACAGGAATCTTGAGGTTTAGAAAGGGAAAAAGGAAACCCACCTGCCTGAGTCACACAGCTGACAAGAGTCCAGGTGGGTCTCCTACTAGTACTTGATGGTAAAGTGCAATGCTCTCAGCAGGACCTATCTAGTGGGGAATAGGGACTCCCACTCCTGCTCCATCAGGCATCTCACCAGCACAAATTACATGATAGTCTTCTACGTGTAAGTAGAAGTAGAATTAATATTAATTTACTCAATCACTTCTTTTTATCAGTGTGGGCCATGGATACGTATGTTATCATCTGAAACTCTTTTCTTTCAAATGATTCCAGCCAGCTCTCCTGGGTGGCTCCTGTGTTATCATTTTGTCATCCTATCCCTACTATGATTTTGCTATTTGTTTTTGTTTTGTTTTGTTTTAGCACTTCTTTATTTTCCAGTATCATAAAATACTCCAGGGTCATATTTTTCTTTGCATGTACATGTGTGCATGTATGTGCATATGTGTGTGTCTGGGTGCATGTGCCCAAGTGTGCAATGCAGAGGTCAGAGGAAGTAGTTGTATGTTCTGCTCCATTACACTCCCTCCTATTCCTCTGAGACAGGGTCTCTCACTGAACGTGGAACTTGGCTGGGGTTTTTGGGTATGATGGCCATCAAGCACCAACAATTCTCCTGTCTCCCCTTCCTCTCCCACTGGGATGACAAGCCGTACTTGGCTTTTTATGTGGGTACCGGGAATCCAAACGCAGGTCCTCATGTTTTCACAGCAAGTTGTTTTCCTAGCCCCATGTTATATAAGCTCAGTACCAGCCTTAGACTCAACCATTTCTCCCTATATCTCTGGTTCTTCTCACTGGTCTTAGAAACCAAGACGTGGCACTGAGTGTGGTCATTGCTATTGTGTCCTTCCTTGCTTGGAGGTCCTCCCAGCTGACAGATCCAAGAACATGCATGTGTGTTTATGCTAATCTATGACTGTACACAAAACTGTATTTATTTTTTATTTTATTATTGTTATTTTATGTGTATGAGTGTATTGCCTCTGTGTATATAAGTGCACCCATGTCATGCAGTGCCTGCAGAGGTCAGAAGAGGGCGTCAGATTCCCTGGAACTGGAGTTAGAGACAGCTGTTAGCCACCATGTAGGTGCTGGGGATTGAACCTAGGTCCTCTGCAAGAACAGCCAGTGCTCTTAACCACCGAGTCATTTCTCCAGCCCCTCATAAGTATTTTCATGCATAGATACCAGATTATAAGTTGCACACTGGTTCTGATCTGGTTCCACATGGCTCTTCAGGCCACTCCCCTTGCTTACTTGAAATCTCTCATGAGAAACTCGCTCCCACCACCACCCATTTACCTAGCTGCTCAACCCCCGGCATTCATGCTTAGCCTGTTAAAACCACTAGCCCAGGCCCCATGGGAAAAAGCTTTATCAACTACATGAAGATCTTATTTGCAGCTTTTTAACCTTCAGTTCTACAAACTCAGCTCATGTCTTAAATTGTTTAGAGCAGGATCTTTCCTTCCGCCCGTTTCCATGGGGTTGTTTCATGTGTTTGTAATATATTTAGATTGCTCTGTGACATCCCATCCTGATCGCCTCTGATTGCTTTTTAATTTGGGTACATTAAGGCACACCCTGTGCGGTACGCTTCTGTGGGTTTTGATAAGTGCATAGTGTCATCTCCGCCACTTCGATACCACACGGGATATTCTTGCCATTTGGAAAGACCCCTTTTGCTTCACTTATTCAAACCCCCACCCCCAAATGGCTGCAGCCACCTATCTCTTCACCTTTGCTACATTTCGATTTTACCAAACCATCATGCAATTAGAACCACCTAGTATCTACTCTTCATCTACTCTTTCATTAACACATCTAAGATTCATGTTTACATGTCTGTAACCCCAGCGCTAGAGAGGCTGAGGTATGAAAAGTGTGAGTTTGGGGCTAGATTTGGCTACATAGAGAGATCTTGTCTCAAAAAAGCTTGGGGGTTGGGGGGGGTAGCTGGTGAGATGGCCACCAAGCTCACCAGCCTGTGTTCAAAATAACTCAGCAGGTCGTCAAACTCGATGGCCCAGAGTTCCATCTTGGAGCCCACATGGTGTGTGCATTGTCCTCTGAGTTCACACATATACACTCATACAGACACGACACACATGTACTTACACAGGCAAATAAATAGAAAAATAATAAATAAATTTACTTAAATTTAAAAATAATTCTTTAATTTACGTTTTAAAAAACCAACAATTTGGGGGCTGGAGAGTTAGCTCAGTGGTTAAGAACACTGGTTGTTCTTGCAGAAGACCCGGGTTCGAATCCCAGCATCCACATGGCAGCTCAAAACTGTCCGTAACTCCAGTTCCAGGGGATCCAATGCCCTCTTCTGACCTCCGCAGGCATTGCACGACACGGGTGCACTTACCTACATGCAGGCAATACACACATACACATAAAATAAAAATAATAAATAAAAAATTTTAAAAACAATGATTTCTATTTTTAATTGTGTGTGTGTGTGAGAGAGAGAGAGAGAGAGAGAATAGGTTTGTGCATGTGAGTGCAGTGCTGACAGAAAAGGGCACCAGATTCCCTGGAACTGTCATTACAGGAGGTCTTAAGCCACCTGACATGGGTGCTGACCTGGGTACAGAGTTCGATTCCCAGTACCCTTGTCAGGCAGCTCACAAAAAAAATGACTAATTTTTTTAAAAGGTCCATTTATATCTTTTCATGCCTTGATAGCCTAAGTCTTCTCATTGCCAAATAATATTCCATCATAGGACTGTACTATTGTGTAATCATTGATTCACTCACTGAAGGACCCTTGGTTGCTTTTAGGTTTCGTTGATTATAAATAAAACTGCTGTGTTTGTGTGCAGGGTTTAGTGTAGACATTTTTTTTTTCAATCAGTGGGGGAAATACCCAGGAGTTTGATGGCTGGATAGTTGGCTATTGTTGGCTCTGTAAGTCTTCCAACGTGACTGCTCCATTCACATCATGATTCTTCCCGGCATTTGCAACTGCCCTCTCATTTACCTAGTTTTTAAAAATTTTGCCCATTCCTATAGGTGTGTGATAGTATTTCATTATTCTAATTTGAAATTCCTTAATGACACAGGATGTTGAACACTTCTCATACGCTTTTTATGGTCTGATTACCTTCTTGGATGAAGTGTCTATTTTTAATCATGTTGTTGATTTGCATATGTTGTTGAAAGAGTCCTTTGTTGGGCCAGTGAGATGGTTCACCTGGTAAAGGCATTTGTTGCTAAGCGTAGTGACCTGAGTTCAATCCCCAAGACTTACATGGTGGAAGGAAAGAACTGACTCCTGGAGCTGTCCTCCAAAGTATAAATAATATATTGAGTAAAAAAAACTTAAAAAAGTATTTTTAGGAGTTCTTTGTTCTAAGAATATTTCTAAATATTTTAATGTGACATTGGAGTAAATGGAGTTAATATGACTGTGTGGGTGACTAAGCCACTCCTTTGTTATAGGGGCTACATTGTATATCATACAGAAAATCGTCTTTATACCCCCTTCCCTTTGCTCAGAGCATGCATTAAAAAGTATTTATTGAACACATGATTTATTTTTCCTCTAATTCATATTAAGAAATCTTAGAAATTTCTTATGAATGTGTCTACATTTACTCAAATCATAGTTTGTAAATTTTAAAATCATGTCTTATTTCAAGGTAATTATATGCTTTTAAATAGGATTTGTCAGTATATTTTATGAATATATTCTAATACCTCAAAAGTGCATACAAAAACATAATAAAAGAATTATAAATGAAAAGAAAGTTCTTTGATATTTTGGATACTAGCTTTTTATCAGATAAGAGTTTTTAAAAATATTTTCTCCACAGCAATGTCTTTTACAGAGCAGAAGTTTTTAATTTTAATAAAATCTAACCTATCAATTTTTTATTTCACGGATCATGTTTTTTGGTGTTATATCTAAAAACCCATCACCAAGTCAAGGTTATAAATTCTTCTCTCATGAATTTGGTTTTGAGAGATAAATGCTTGAGCGTTACAGTTTAGTTGTTCCCTCTGCCCATCCCCGCAAGAAAACATACACAGAAATCTGACTTCCCTGGAATGTAAACTTTCTTGTAAACATGTTTTCAAGGGTAAGCAATTCAGGACGAGGTCATAGGTGAGGGTCCTCATCCAATGTGGTGTCCTTTAAAAGAGGAAGAAAAAAAAAAACGTGAATGGGGGGCAGTTCAGAGTGAGACATCTGCAAGCCAAGGACCACCAAGAGTTGAACCCTTTGCCAGAGGCGAGAGAGAGGCCAGGGTGCCTTCTCCACAGAGCCCTCCGGAAGGGCCTGATCTCCACAGAGCCCTCAAGAAGGCCATGTTCTCCACAGCTGGTCACATTGCATCCACAGACAGGAAGCAGAGAGTGAGCCAGTACTCAGCTCACTTCCTCCTTTTCATTCACACTGGGACCTCAGCCCATGGGATGGTGCTCCCTTTACTCTGAATGGATCGTCTCTCCTCAGTGCTCCCTACATTCTGAATGGATCTTCTCTCCTCAGTTAACATTTCTGTAAACACCCTCATAGACACACCCAGAGATATTTCCACAGTGATCCTAGATTCCATCAGGTTAACAATAAAGATTAATCATTACACCTGCTAATACTTTGATTTTGAACTTCTAGTCTCTCTCAGAACGAAAAAATAAATTTCTATTGTTTTAAAATACCTAGTGGTGCTGAAATGGTGGCATACCTTTAATCCCAGCACTCCAGAGGCAGATAGGGAGATCTCTGTGAGATCAAGGCCAGCCTGGTCTACATAGTAAGTTCCAGGCCAGCTGAGGCTATAGGGAGACCCTGTCTCAAAACAAGCAACAAAAAACAAGCAAAGTAAGATACCCAGTGGTTACACTTTGTTATAGAGGCCTTCATGTTATAGAGTCACATGTGTGACTTCCACAGAACAGCACAGACCATGTATGTCACTGAAGGAAGTTCCTTCATGCTCCATGTGATAGTGTTAGCTTTGGTTATCAGCTTGACTGGACTAGGAATGCCTTAAAATTGGTAAAGCACCAGGCGTGGTGGCACATACCATTAATCCCAGCACTCAGGAGGGCAGAGGCAGGGGCATCTCTGTGAGTTCAAAGCCAGCCTGGTCTACATAACAAGTTCCAGGCCAGCAGGGACTACAGGGAAACCCTGTCTCAAGAAACAAAAAAAGGTAAAACTTCCTTCTGGGTGTGTCTGTGACGGTGTTTGCAGGGACTGGCGTTTGAGTCGGAAAACTGAGCAAGATCACCTGTAACTCCAGCTCCAGGGGATCCAAAACCCTCTTCTGGTCTCCATGGGCATGTGTACATACCCCACCCCTACCACAGATATATACAGCACAGAGGTCTGTTCTGTGCTGTTCTGTGAAAGTCACACATGCATCTTTAAAAGCGACAGAACAAAGCTAGCTTCCATGCAATCCCTCTTGAGTGGTTCTTCTTGTCACCTGTGAGCAACAGACTCCAGGTGCTTGCTTCAGCCTTTGAATGCGACCTCACCAGTGATTCACTGGGGCGGGGAGCCTTCCAGGCCTTTAGCCTCAGATTGTGTCTACACCACTGGCCTTTCCTCCTCTGACGTTTCCAGCCTCTTCTGCTGAGCAGGTCCCTTGGCTCTCCAACCTGCATCTAGCCATGTGAAACTTGCCCTTGGCTCTGTAGACACTACCTGTGAATCAATGCATTCCATCTCCTAGTACATGTATTTGATGGGCTCTGTTTCTCTGGAGAGCCCTGCCTAACAACAGTCTGTCCCTAAATGTGGAAACTGTTCTGCTTTCTGTCACCATGACTTAGCTTGTTCTAGAACATCTTACAAGCAGAGTAATACAGCATGTGCGCTCATTTTCAACAAGCTCCTTTAACCCCACTTATTTCCAGATTTATCCACACTGTCAGACATGGCAGTAGTTTCTCTATCCGTTGCTAAGTATTAGGGTTTTTGTTTTTAACGTATTACAATCCATTTATCCCCTCACCTACGGATGGACCACTGGATTGCTTCCAGTTTGGCGCTATTATGAATAGAGCTGCTATGAATATTCTCACACAAATGAGACACATGTTTAAATGAAGACACAGTTGTGAACATATGGTTAAGTACTTAGTGGAACTGCCAGATCATGGAGAATGTATATGTTTAACTTCACAAGAAATCCTCAAACTCTTTTTCCAAAGTGGTATAACATTAATAGTCTCACGCCCCTACCGGATGCGGGTGGGCGGGGCTCCGCATCCTCACCAACGTGCCCCGCTATCAGTGTTCATCATCTCTTCGTGGCTCAGGCTTGCGTTTCCCAGTTGACTGCGTTGCTCCTTCATCTTTTTTGGTCCTTAGTGGTCATCCATTCATAGATCTTCTTTTGTGACAAGTCTGTGAAAATCTATTGCTCATTTCTTATTGGACTGCCTTTTTCTTAGTGACTTGGAGGAATTATTTGTGTGTTTTGGGACAAAAGTCCTTTATCAGATGTAACACACACCAAATACTTGCAGCAGGCTGAGGTTTGTCGTTTATCAATTTTTAAAAAAATGTTGCAAATTTTGTGAATTTGGCATATCAGGGTTTTTTTTCTTTTATGGAAATTGCCTCTAATACACGAAGGTATTCTCTTCTGTTTTTCTTCTAGAGAAGACTTACTGTTTAGCTTTTGTATTTTAGTCTATTCTTCCTCTCAAATTGATTTTTGTATGTGGTATGAGGTGGGAGTTGAAGTTAATTTTCCTTCATTTGAATAGCCAATTGTTTCAGCCTCCTTTATTGAAAAGATTACCTTTTTCATACATAATTATTTTTGGTATCTGTATTAGTCAGCTTTGGGTTACTACAGTAAAATGCCTGAGACGGGTATTTTATAAAGAAGAAAGATTCAAGTCCAAAATCAGGTGGGTCCACTGGTGTGGTCTCTGATGAGGTGGATAAATGGTGACAATAGGTATATCAGAGAATAGAGAACAGTCACATCCTAAGTCAGGAGAGAGAGAAAAAGGAGAGAGAGAGAGAGAGAGAGAGAGAGAGAGAGAGAGAGAGAGAGAGAGAAGAACTCCATACCTCCCAAAGGCTCCCCTCCTCCTGATAGTGCCACTCTGGGAACCAAGCCCTTAACACACAGGCCTTTTGGGGACACTCACCTTCCACATGGTTACAACCCCCACCCCATGTCCTTCGCTTTCCTTTCGAGATGAATTCCCTGTGTCCTCAGGTCCCTTTAGCTTGGAATGTTTCCATTGGCATTTCCTCCTTTTAAAAAAAATGAATTATTTGGGGCTAGAGAGATGGCCCAGTGGTTGAAAGCACTGACTTCTCTTACAGAGGATCCAGGTTCAGGTCCCAGCATTCACATGGCAGCTAACAATGGTCTGTAACTCCAGTTCCACAAGATTCACGGTCCTCTTCTGGCCTCCATGGCGGCACCAGACACTCACATGGTACACTTACATACATGTAGGCAAAACTCTCATACACATAAAATAAAATGTTTTAATGAATTCCTTATTTTCTTAAATATATGAATAAAAGTTTATATGTGTGGTATGCAACATGATGTTTTGAAATACATATACATTGTGGGACAGATTAATCAAGCTAATTTACATATATGTTTTTAGTGCACACATTTATCTTCATAATAAGAACAGTTAAATATCTATTCTCTTAGTAATTTTCAAGTATACCATATATGGTCGCCGTTATTTTCCATTAAGAAGTCTTGAATTTACTCTGTCTAGCTGGAATTTTGTATCAACGGACCAATGCCTCCTCTCACTTCTACCTTGGCCCCATACCCACCATTCTATGGACTGCGTCTTTTTCAGGCTCCACATAAAAGTGGGATTGTGTGTTATGTGTCTTAGGGTGACAGGTTTATTCCACTGAACATAATGCTTCCCAGGTTCATCTATGTTGAGTTTTCACAAATAAAATAATTTCTTTATTTATAGCTGAATGGTAGTATTTTATATGTGCATATACATGTATGTATATATCAACTACTATCCATTACATATGCATGTGTTCAATGGGACTGTATGCCACATCTTTATCCATTCATCTACTAATGGGTTCTTGGATTCCACATCTGGGCTGTTGTACATAATGCTACACTGAACCCCAGGGTACAGCTATCTCCAGTGTGTTGATTTCATTTGTTCTGGATATATACTCAGCAGTGGAATTGTTCATATAGTAATTCTGTTTTTAAATGTTTGAGGAATTTCAAACTGTTCTTCGTAACAGCTGACTAAATTCCATTCCCACCATCAGTGTTCAAGGGCTGGCCTCCCCACATCCCTGATAACGGTTTGTCTTTTTAGCAATATGAATTCTCACAGGTACGAGGCCATATCTTATTGTCAAGTTGGCTCACGTCTCCCTGGTGCTGAGTTTTCTTGAGCATTTTCTCACGCATCTTTTGGCCGACATTTATACGTTTTATTTTGGGAAATGTCTGTTTTGGTGTTTTGCCTATTTGTTAATTGAGATGTTGTCTTACTATTGAGCTGTTTAAGTTCCTTATCTATTTTGGATGGAAGCCTTTTGACAGATGGTTGGTTTACAAATATTTTCTCCCATTCTATGGGTTATTTCTTCACCTTGTGGGTTGTTTCTTATGCTGAGCAGAAGTGTGTCGATTTGATGTAACGCTTTTCTGTTTTTTCTTTGGCCACCTGTATTTTAGGAATAGGGGTCATATCCCCAAAGGGTCATTGCCTAGATCAATATGATAGAGATCTCTCCCTATGTTTTCTTCTAGCAGTTTTATACTTTCAGATCTTCCACATGTTTGATCCATTTATATATGGATTGAAACAAGAGTCCAATTTTATTTTGCTGTGTGCAGAGTCCAGCTTCTCAATGCTGCTTATTGAAGACTCTTCTTTCCCCCTGGAATCTCTTCTTGACATCACTGCAGGGGGAAGAAATGGACCAGAAATCCAGGGATTTCCTCCTGGGCTCTTTATTCTGTTTCATTTGTATATGTGCTTATTTTTACGATCCTTATGTTCTTGAAGTACATTTGAAATCAAGTAGAGTGGTGCTTTCAGTTTTATGGGGATTGTGTTGTTTATTTGGTTGTTTTTTTCCATTCAAAACTGTTTTGGCTACCTAGTGTTTTCTGTAGTTCCATGCAAATGTTAAGAGTAGTTTTTTTCTATTTCTGTGAAAAAAATGCTACTGGAATTTAAATAGAGGTTGCCTCTGTCATTACTTCGATTACTTTGCTCATCTTAACAGTAATAATTCTTCAAACCCATGACATTTCATTTGAGTCTTGTTCAATTTCTTCTGTTAATGTTTTACAGTTTTCAATGTACATGTCCTTTATTTCACTGATTAAAATTACTCCAAAATATTTTATTTTATCTTGTAGGTATTATAAATAGGATTTTTTTTTTATTTGTTTTGGAATTTTTTCAAAGAATAATCAATTCTGTGCTAGTTGGAATGGTTACATAATTTGTGGCTAGAGAAACTATATTTTTACCTTTTCAATTAAACTATGCATCTATCATAATGAAATTAGAAAATATAGATCAGTGGAAAGAAAAATTAAGACCACCATTGTAGGCTGACAAGATGGCTTAGTAGGTAAAAGTGCTTGCTACCTAATCTGCAGACCTGAATTTGATTCCCAGAACCTACTTGGTAGAAACAAATTCCTACAACTTGTCTTCTGATGTCCACAAGCATATACATGGCATGCATACTTACACACCTACAAATAAATAA
>NW_008352899.1:1839176-1848771 GCF_000622305.1 Nannospalax galili | reverse complement strand
GGTCTTTTTGAGACAGGGTCTCCCTGTAGCCCCAGCTGTCCTGAACTCACTATGTAGACCAGGCTGGCCTTGAACTCACAGAGATCCGCCTGCCTCTGCCTCCCAAGAGCTGGGATTAAAGGCATGCACCACCACGCCCAGCAGCATAACTACTTTTAAATACTTCATTTGAAAGTGTAAAAATTGCCAAGCATGATGGCACTTGTCTTTAATCCCAGTACTCCAGAGGCTGAGGCAAAGAGATCTCTGTGAGTTCAAGGCCAGCCTTCACAGTGAAGGCAAGCTGAGGCTACAGGGAGACCCTGTCTCAAAAACACCAAAACAAAAACAAAACAAACAAAAAAGAAAGTCTGAAACTTGAGCTTACCCAGCATCCCACAGAATTACACAGGGTAGCATTTTGTGCACCTCTTACTCATATCTTTTTTTGTCTGTGAGCTGGTAATGCCCCACCACCAGGAAGGTGAGGTTGGGCAAAGAATGATCTGGAATTCCTAGTTCTATACCCAGAAGATATACAAGGGACAAAGCCAGATAGCACAGACCTTAAATGACAGGGAAGGCTTTGCTCCACCGCCTATGATTCCTCAGATGACCCAGGCTGCAGCCAATGGATGCTGCCTTCAAGCCACATTCGGTGAATCCCAAGAGATGGTCCCGTGTGAAAACAGGCTGAGTAGATGCACAGCTCTTCCCCACATGGCAGTCATACGTGAGCACTCATGTCTTACTGTGTAATGGTCGGGACCAGACTTTTTTTTTTTTTCACTTATTATTTTATCTGCGTCTTCTCTCTTCGTTTTTTTTTTTTTTTTTTTCAGTCTAGCTAAAGGTTTGTTGATCTTATTTTTACCAAACAACCAATAATCATTTCATTGACTTTTTTTTCTATTGTTTTCTAGTGTCTATTTCTGCTGGAGTCTTTATTATTTTCATCTACGAAATTTGGGTTCAATTTGTTCTACTTTTTCTAGTTTCTTGAGGTGTAACATTAGGCTGTTCATTCGAGAACTTTTCTTCTCTTCTAATGTGTCTATAAACTTCCCTCTTGACACTGCTCTTAATACAGCATAAGATGTGGTAGTTATGCTTTTTTTTCCCCCAAGACATTTTAACTTTCCCTTTAATTTTTTCTTTTCCCATTGGTTGTTCAGGAGCTTTGTATTAATCTGTATTATTTATAAATGTTTCAAATTTCCTCCTGCTGTAGAGTTAGGTCTCATACCACTGGGTTCTGAACACATCTTTAATGTTATTTCAGGCTTCTTTAATTTGTTAGAACTTGCTGAGTTTTTTTCAGATCATCCTATGTTGTATCCAGAGAATGTTCTGCTTGAGAGAGTGTGTTCCTCTGCTGCTCTTGGACAGAATCTTCTAGATGTGTCTGTTGAGCTCACGAAGTAGAACTGAAGTAGAGTTCAAATCCAATGGTTTCTTATTGAGTTTCTGTGTGGATTATCTGTCCATTGTTGAAAGTGAGCTATTAAAATAGCCTACTGTCACTATGTGACAGTTTATTTCTCTGGTCATATTTACTTTATATAATAGGGCTCCAGTTTGGGTCCATATCTACTTAGAATTACTCTATCTTCTTGAATTGATCCCTATATTATGACACAGGATTTGCTTTGTTTCTTTTTTACAGTTTTTGACTAAAAGTCTCTTTTAACTGACATAAAATATACCAACCCCTTATGCTCATGCTCAGGAAACATTGCGGGAGAGGGGGAAGGAAGCATGTAAGAGCAGGAAGTTGGGGTGAAGTGCTGTAAAACGTCATCCTCTAGACTTGACACAACCATTGTAATCATTAAGTCAAAGTATCTGCAGTGACTTGCACTAGGTCCATGTAGACCAGCCCTATCAACAATCAGTCAAGGAAGTGGAAGGGGTCCTACCTTTCACCTCTGAACTATTAGCTATTGACAGTTTCTAGGAAAGGGGGAATCACTGTCTTTAGTTATGTACCCACTGTTTCATGTGAGTCCTCTAGGCTCCAACAGATAGTTCATCACACAGGCAGCCCTGGTTCATCTCAGTGGGTCACAGAACAGAATGAAAAGAGATCTGTGGAGAAGAAGTAGGATGCTCAGGGTGACAGGAAGGTGTAGGGGGAGGTTAGAACTATCAGTACACATTGAGGACATGTATGAAATTGTCTAAGAACAATTTTAATTAATAAAAAACTGTTATGCCTACTTTGGTTTCCATTGATCTCCATCTTCACCTTGAGTCCATGTGTGTCCTTAAGGGCAAATGCCTCTTTCTGACAACTGCTACCCTGGATATGGGATGTCCCTCAAAGGCCCACATGTCAATAGCTTGGTCTTTAGCTTAGCACTGCTGGGAGGTGGCAGAATCCTTAGGCAGTAGAGTCAGGAGGAAGGAAGATAGGTCCCTGGGGTATGCCCTTGAAATAGATACTAGGACTCTGACCTTTTTCCTGCTCTCTTTGCTCCCTGGTCACCCTGAGGAAAGCAGGTTTCAGCTCTGTTCTTCCACGATGGTGTTATGCCTCATCTTAGACTCTGAAGCAATGTCGCCAAGTGATCATGGACCAAAACCTCCAAAACCATGAGCAAAATAAACTTTTCCTCCTAAAAAGCCAATTGATTATTTCAGGTATTTTGGCATGGCAATGGAAAGCTGACTAACTCAGCAATACACAGTCGAGTCTCATTATGTAGTCTTGGTTGGCCTGGAGCTCACTGTGTGAATCAAGTCTCAAACTCACAGAGATCAGCCTGCCTCTACCTCCCAAGTGCTGGGATTAAAGGCATGCGCCACCACACGGAGCCTGTGTATACCTTTTGGAGACTGTAATCAATTCATGTTTACAGGCAACTGGGGATCAGTAAAGACTAGCTGCCATTTTGTTGTTTTATGCTACTTCTCTGGTAGATCTTTGCTCTTTTCTGTCCCTCTTGCTGTCTTCTGTGATTAGATGATTTTATGAACTGGTATGCTTTGATTTCTTTTTTTTTTTAAGTCTTTTGTGTTTCTTCTATAGGTTTTTGCTTGGTAATGACCATGAGAGCTGCATAAAATACTTCACAGTTTTAACAGGTTATAAGCTGAATACAGCTTCTCTGTGACTGCATAAGAAGTGATACTTTCCATCTTCAATGTGTTTTTGATGTCCCTGTACCTTTTCATATTGTGTACCCTTTAACAAGTTATCACAGCTATTATTTTAATGATTTTGGCTTTTATTAATCATACTAAAGGTGTATATGATTTACAAAGACATGGGTGCACACATCTACTTGCCAGTGTGTGTTTTCACACTGTGAACTGGCACCTTCTATTTCCCTTGACTTAGTGGTGGTGAGTTCTCTTAGCACTTGTTTACCTGGTAGGGTCCTTCTCGCCCCTTCCTTTCAGAAGGACAGCTTTGCTGAGCGTGGCATTCACCATTGGCTGCCCGTTTCTCTTCCAGGACTTTGGACATATCAGCCTCCTCTCTCCTGGCCTAAAGCTGTGGAACATTTCATGAATTTGGGTGCCATCGTTGAGCAGGCCCCTGTTGTGAGGTCTTCTCTGTAATGTTCAGGATTTAGTCTATGGATGCCGTGTGAGTTCTACCATATCTTACAGCATATTATCTTACCTTCTCTTTATCTGAAAATATCTTGCCTCTTCAGTTTTGTATGATGCTTTCGTTTAGTACAGAAGCTTTGGTTGATGGAACTTTCTTTTTTCTTTTAGTATTCTAATGATATTGTCATCTGGTCTCAGTTGTTTCTTATGAAAAATATCTCTGGCTGCTCTTCATATATACTGTTTACTTGGGCTTTTCAGGAGTTTAACCTTGATTTACCTTTCTGTGGTTTTCTTTGTATTTATCTTGTTAGGTGTGTGTTGAATTTTATGGATCTGTGGGTTGGATTATTTCTTTTTAATCAAGTTTTGGAGCTATAGAACTGGCTTAGTTGGTAAAGGGCCAACCATGCAAGCATGAGGACCCAAGTTCAGAATCCCACAGAGAAGCAGCACATCTATAACCCTAGCACTGGGGACAGGGGGTGGACACAGACAGATCCCTGGAGCCCATTGAGCAGCCAGTCTAGCCAAGTTGATGAGCTCCAAGTTCAGTGAGAGACTCTGACTTGGAGATAAAGTGGAGAGTGACTGGAGTAAGACAGACATTAACACAGGCCTCTGGCTTCCATGTGCACCCATATTCCTGCCACACACACATGCACACACCCACATGAACTCTACACATACAAAAAATTTGAAAATATCTGACCAAATATTCAAGCAAATGTTCCTGACCAATCTCCTTGCTCCTCTCCCTCCGGAACTCAGTGCTCACTTGATGCTGTCTCAGATCGCTCGGCTCTGAGCTGATTCCAGCCTCTTCCTCTGTGTTCCATCTGGAGGATTTCTGCTGATCTGTCTTCCAGATCATTCATCTTGTCTTTTTCCTTCCTCACTCTACCATGATATTTTCTAAAGACATTTTTTCATAATTTGGATATATTTTTCTAGTTCTGTAATTTCTGTTGGTTCTCCTTTCTTATTTATTTTTAATTTAATAACCACATGATTAGAAGAAGCATTTCATTACAGCTTTAACATATTCAGTAACAATTTCCAGAGCAAGGATACATCTCTTTCAAAAGTGGCTGTAAATTTTTAGGTTCACAGTTGAACTAATACAGTTATACAATACTGAACTCAGTATAAACCCTGTAAGATATAAAATTGCATGAAGATCTCCATTTCATTTTAAAATATGCTGTTTCCTACATTTTACCAACACTTAGATGTTTGCACATGTGTCTTTAATCTCTATGTACCTGATTATTACTAGTCACAGTTGGGTACACTCTGATCCTTGGCACCTGAGTATGAATATAAAGTCATCAGATAGATTTCAACAGTAATGTTTATCACCTCTCCTAATTAACATGAAGTAAATTTTTATGCTTCTTCCTCAAATATGTCTTTTTTTTTAATTTGTTGATTTTTCTGTGTATATCATAACAGAACATCCCACACAGTCTTATTCATCTATATACCCACTTCCCAAATGGCACCCACCCATAGCCTCCCGCCTCTCCCATTGGAGCCCATATACTCTGTCACCCCTGTTACTGTCCACTGTGTTGTTGGCACCCCCAGCCATTCCCCAGTGCTTGTCTGTCTGCTGAATCTAGTCAGCCTATCTAGAGATCCTTGTTTTTTACAATATTATTAATAATTTTCTTCTCAAAGTCTCCCTCTCTTCACACATTAAATAAAATTTTCCTATGGATTTATCACATTTAATAGTTATTTTAGGGCTAGAGAGTTGGCTCAGTGGTTAAGAGCACTAACTGCTCTTACAGAGGACCCGGGTTTGATTCCCAGCATCCACATGGCAGCTAACAACCATCCTAACTTCAGTTCCAGGGGATCCAATGCCCTCTTCTGACCTCCGAGGGCATTGCACGACACACATGCACTTACTACATGCAGGCGTTACACTCATATGCATAAAATAAAAATAATTTTAAAATACAGTTATTTTAAAGTTCTTTGTCTTGGTCCATTCAAGTTGCTATATAAAAATGTCTTACACTGGGACATTCATAAGAACTTGAAATGCATTCCTCCCAGTTCTGGAGTCTTGGGATTCTAAGATCAAGCCAGAGCCTGCTTCTTTCCTCGGAGGCAGTGCCTCCTTGCTGTGCCCTCACATAGAAGAAGAGGCTAGCTACCTGTCTGGGACTTCTTTTATAATTGCACTAATCCCATTCATGAGATCTCTGTCCTCAAGACCCAGTCAGCTCCCAAGGTCCCTACTGGTCAATTACATCTCAACACACGATGTTTGAGGTGACATGAACATTTGGCTCAAAGCAGTAACCTTCTGATAACTTCAATATCTAGAGTGTTTGCTGCTGTTATTATTATTATTGTGTGTGTATGTGTGCACACATGCATACGTGGAAGTCAGAGGACAACTTTTGCAGTCTAATCTCTCTTTCCATCTTGTTTTTGAGGTAGAGTCTCTCTTATTGTTTCCGCCTCATGAAGCACTCCAGGCTAGCTGGCCCACGAACTGCTGGGAGATTTTCTTATCTCTGCCTCTCATCCAACCATAGGGATGCTGGGATTACAGACACATGCTATTGCAACTGAAGCTTTTCTTTTAAAAATGGATTCCAGGGATCGAACTCAGGTTGTCAGGCTCACATGGCAAACACTTTTGCCCACTGAGCCATCTCAATAGCCAGGAAGTCCTTCATTTCTGGGATTTCCCCCTTCAACTTTCAACTGTTCTGGGAAACCCAGGATAGTCATCTGAGTCATCGAACACACTGAGCATCTGCTTCAGCTCCTTTACATACCCATCTACACATAGACTGGGAAGTGCCCAGGTGAAAAGCCAGAAAAGTGGCTCTCAACCATAGTGATTCCTTTCTGTCAAGTTCAGATCTCTTGTGTGTGCTTGATTCTGAGAAATGTTCCATACCTTCAAACCATTATTTTTTTCTACTTTGTCAGAATGTGTAAGTAGTGTCAGTAGAATACAAACTGTCTGTCTTTCCCCTAAGCTGGAAAGAGAATGGAGTCTCTAGTTTCTACAATGAAGATGAGATCTACTTCATGAAGATTTACTCCTCTGTGTGAGAACTAAGTAGAATGTGTATCAGCCAATTTTGTGCTGCTATAACAAAATTCCCAAGACTGGTAACTTATAAAGTAAAGAGGGTTATTTTGCTAGATCAAAACAGGATAGTGCCAGCACCCTGACAAGGTGCCCTTATCTTATAAAAACTTGCCTCTTGAGATACTAATCTAGTCCCATTAGATCTAGAATGTCCAGGGGACAGCAGTAATCCATTCATAAGCCTGGGCCCCCTGGCCTAATTACCTCCTTGAAGTCTCAGGAGGGCTCATATGAGACACATTCTACCACCTCCCAGCCTCACCACACAGGCACGCAAGGCTTTGAGAAAACACATTCAAACCATGGATTCAAGATGGCTGGTGGGTCTACAGCTGGATGTCTGTCCCTCTGACAGTTGAAGAAGAATTATCAGAAGGATAAAGGGAATTTTCTTCTAGCAAATCAAGTCCTTTCTATGTTCCTACGAATACGTGAAAAGATTGTTCCTTGCATTAAGACAACCTTGAATGCACATGCAAAGTACTGAGGAGAGGTACACAGGGCAGTCTATTCGTTTCCCTTCTGTTGCTGTGATAAAATACATTGGCAAAAAGCAACTTAGGGGAGAAAGAATTTATTTTGGCTCACAGTTCCAGAAGGATAGAGTCCATTATGGCAGGAAGGCATGGAAGGCAGGAGACAGAGAAATAATATTTCATTTGCCCAAAGGAAGCAGAAAGAGAACAGGAAGTGGGGCAAGGTCGTAAAACCTCAAAGCCTGTCCCCTCCCACCGGATGAAGTACTCCTCCAGCAAGGCTCTACCTCCTAAAGATTTCACAACCTTTCCAAACCAAGTGTTCAAATACATGAGTGTATGGGGGACATTTTTCATTCAAACCACCATATCCAGGAAGACTTCATTTCCTTCCCTTCCAGTTGAATCTGCCTCCTTATTTCAACTCTTCATTAGACCTTGCTTTGCAGTCTGATAACTTTTCTCCCATAGGACAACCCATCAGGTACTTAGTGAAAGAGCACTATCCTGTGCTTCTAAGTCTCCTTTGCCTTCACGTGAGAAGATTCACCTTCTTCCTGCTGTTTCCTGTGTTTCTTGGCCCTGGGGTTTTTTCTAGGAAACTTAGAGACTCTCTAGCCATCTAATTTCTTCATTGAGGAGCATCCTAAATTCAAGTTCCAGTTCTACCGTTTATAAACTCAATTACATGAGTTTCAATATCCCCATGTAAATAACTGTGCTATAACCCCTGTCCAGTCCATTCTGAAAATTCAGATACTTCAAACTTTAGCCATTGTTGGTATGAAGGATGAGAAGAGGTCTCCTAGGTTCTTACTGGCCCTGAGGGAGGAGCTGATCCTCCTGCTGATGAAAAGGAAGTTTAGTGACAGGGAAAGGCTGTCACATCTATAATTCAGTCTCTCCCACCAGTGAGTTTGTGGCTACTTTTCTCTTAAACATCAAAGGAAAAAAATCACACCTTCCTGTCTCAAGTTTCTCTTCCAAAGATTATACAGCTTGAGAAATCTACATTTTTGCTATTATTGCAACTTTGACCCTATTCTTTGGCAAATAACACTACACTTGTGCAGTGGGTTCATTTCCCTCCCTGACTATCTGAAACTCTAAGATCAACTAATATATCACCCCAAGTTTTCTTTTGATCCCTAAATTTCTTTGGTAAGAAGAGGAAAATAGTGATTTGTTTACTCTCTGAGTAAGAGAATTCTGGCAAAAGTGTAGCAGTTCTTTATACAGTCCTTTCTCCAAGGGAGTCATATGATCATAGTGTTAGCCAAAGCAGTGTACTGTCTGGAGTGGAAGAAGGCAGTATCTACAATTATGCTCTGACTACTGTGCTGCTGGGCATCAGAAAACCTGATTTCTTACAAATCTACCTGCTATTTAAGAGGAAGAACAATGTTAGGTGACCAAGTGACCAGATACAATGACAAACACCCCCTCCCTGTGTCTCTATAGAAACTTCCTTTCTTGGGAACTTGATTGTTTGGGAACTTGTTTGGGGACACCCCTTAGTGTTTTGGGGGAGCTTAAACAAGATTGCCTGCATGGAGGGACAGGGACTAAGCTGGTCCCTTTTGTCTGAAAGGGAAGCAGATTTGAGCTCAGATCACCTTCTTACAAGTCAAGGGCTCACCGCCCCTCTGCACTGTGTTCTGCCTGGCTAATGTCTGTTTACTCACACAGACCCTGCCAAAGGTCACTGCCTTCTCCCAGAGGTGCTGGTCTGCATGTAATGGAGCTTCAAAGTGACCCTCCTTTCCTCTACTTCAACTTAGCCCCAGACAAGCCTAAGTCCCAAACAGAATATTCAAGCAATGCACTAGTTACACTCATTTTGTTATTTTCTGAACGCATGCTTCTTTCCTGTCTTACACCTTTCCCCTCAGCACTATGTCTAGAATGCCTTCCCTCTTCCTACTGAGAGGACTTGACCCTTTCTTCAAGTCCCAGCCCAAACGTCATGTGCTTTGTGAAGACTTTCCTGATACCCCTGACCTCTGCTAATCAGCTCCAGGTGTCAGAATCAATTAGTATTTCATTCTGCTAATTACATTTTCAAAAGCATGACAGTGGTTTGGGCAAGATACTATTTGTCTTTCACACAGAAGCCGGAAGGTCAGAACTCCAAGGCTGGTTTGGTGGGTCCCTTGTGCTCCTAGTTAGTTTCTGCCTCCCAGTTCTCAGATCATGCATTCCTTTTCAAGGTCACCTTGTGGTTCACGATAATTACTGGGTTTACAGCTGTGTATCTACCTGAGAAAGAGGGAGGTCAAAAAGGAGTTTTCTAGCTAATTAGGTCCTTTTCACATTAATGTGAATACTACGTAAGAAGACTGAATCTTACGCTAATTAAACCAACCTTGAATTATTGATAATCCATCAGAAATGGTTTATCATTTATACCAATTCCTGGATGACACTTGTTAATACTTTTTTTTTAACATTTAGA
>NW_008352899.1:1763493-1839152 GCF_000622305.1 Nannospalax galili | reverse complement strand
GTGTGTGTGTGTGTGTGTGTGTGTGTGTGTGTGTGTGTGATGTTCATGCTATGGCACTTGTGTGGAAGTCAGAGGAAAATTTGTGGGATTTTTCTCTCCTTCCATCATGTGGGTCTCAGGGGCTCAGGTGGTCAGGCCTGGCAGCAAGTGCCTTCACCTGCTGGGCCATGTTGCCAGCCCATATGTCAATATTTTTATTCCTGTGGTTCATGTGTGAGTTCTCACAATATTTCCTTAGGCTTTAGAATTGTGAGTATACAACTTCATCAAGCAGAAAGAAACTTCTCTGTTTTTTTTTAAGTATTTATTTAATAACCTCATGATTAGAAGCAGCATTTCATTACAGCATTAACACATCCAATAACAATTTCCAGAGCAAAAGTGCATCTCTTTCAAAATTGGCTGTAAATTTTTAGGATCACAGTTGAATTAATACAGTTAAACAATATTGAACTCAGTATAAACCGTATAAGACATAAAATTGGATGAGGTTTTAACCTTTAAAAAAGATCTCCATTTCATTTTAAAATATACTGTTTCATACAGAAAACTCATTTTTAATGCTACTAACACTTAGATGTTTGCACATGCGTCTCTAATCTCTATGTATCTGATTATTACTAGTCACAGTCTGTTACTTTCTGAGAGCCTTGGCACCTGAGCATGGATATAAAGTCATCAGGTAGATTTCAATGATGTGTTTCACCTCTACTAATTAACATGAAGCAAATTTTTATGCTTCTTCAACTTCTGTTTTTAACCTTTTGGATTACTTATATAAAATTGGAATTATTTTTTCTCTTGAATGCTTGGTAGAAGTCATTGATTAAAACCATTTACACCTAGAGTTTTCTTTATGAGAAAACAACTATTGATTCAAGTTTCTTTAAGGACTGCAGAATTATTTGGGTTTCCCATTTCTTCTTAATAAATTATGTTTCTAAGAATATGTTCCTGTACCCTAAATTTTCTCTAATATATTCTTCTTCTTTCCAATTCTTCTGTTGACCATTTTGTAGCATTCCAAATAACTTGTTGAATTCTCTCTTCTGATTCACTGGCTCTCTCTTTATCTGCATCTGGTCAGTCGATGTTTCCACTTCAATCATTACCTTATTTTTGTTGTTCTCTTTGATTCTTCTTGAACATTTAACAGCTTTTTTGAGTTGCTGGGCTCTTCATCTTGTAAAATTTGATGTGTCAGAGTCTATGCAATACTGAGACCATCATCACAATCAAGAGAATGTCCATTATCTCCGTCTCTTCTCCCCAAACAACCACTGATTGAGTTACTGCCACTGTAATTATATTGACAACTTTCTATAAATGAAATATCATATATGCTGGGGTTTTGTTGTTTAGATTCTTTCAGTCATCATAATTACTGTGATATGCTTATATTTTAGTACATAACAAAATTTTTATTTTAGTGCACGTGTATGTGAGTATATGACACAGTGCACGTGTGGAAATCAGAGGACCACTTATGGGAGTCTGTTGTCTCCTTCCACCATGTGGGACCTGGGAATTGAACTCAGGTTGTCAGGGTTGGTGACAAACACCTTATCTGCTGAGCCATCTTGCCCTCTAATATCCTTTTTTATTACTGGGTAGGATACTACTTTATGAATCTATAACAATTTGTCTATTCATTTGCCTGCTGGTAAACATTTTACTGTTTCTAGTTTAGGGCTATAAAAAATAAAAAGGTGCTATGTATATTTATGCACAAATCTTTGAGAAGACATGTTTTCTGTCGGATCTACTGGAACTGGAGTTACATACAGATAGTTATTAGTCCCCATGTGGATGCTGGGAACTAAATCTGAGTCCTCTGCTAGAGCAGGCGTATGTATATTTATGCACAAATCTTTGAGAAGACATGTTTTCTGTCGGATCTCCTGGAACTGGAGTTACATACAGATAGTTATTAGTCCCCGTGTGGATGCTGGGAACTAAATCTGAGTCCTCTGCTAGAGCAGGCTGTCCCAAATTCTACATGTTCTTACTGTTTGCATTCTCCAACATGTGTTTGGCCCAGAGCTTGTCCAACAGCCAATCATGAACCAATCAAATTGTTGAACTCTAGAATTTAACCACTGGGCAATGATGGTTGGAACAGGTTCTACCTGCAATATCTCACACATGCTCAAGTTACAGGGAGCAGAAGCCACCAGGCAGCTGGTAAGAGACATGCAGAGCGAGAGACCCCTTGTCCCCTGTGTCAGAGAGGAGAGCACAGTTGCCTCCACTGCTGACATCACAGCCCAGCTCTGCTCTTGTCCTGAATGGTATGCCATCCCTCCATGCAGTGAAGACTTCAGTTTTCCCGTCGCAAGCTCATTCTCTCTCTCAGGGTTTTACACAGTGTGGTGATGTGCCACAGCAGACTGCATCGTCCACCTGCCTTTATAGCCACAAATGGTTACAACTCAACCTGAGTCCTAGCTAAAAAGAAGTAAGAAGTTGTTAGGGAGAATTTTCTGGAAGGCTCCAAAAAAGTACAGCTGGAAGGTGGCCAGAGCAAGCTTTTTGGTTCTCCTCACTCTCCTCCTGTTACTTAGAACAGAGTTAGGACTAATGATCCAGTTTAAGGACAGACTCCATAGCTAGGATGACAGAGAAGAAAAACAGAAGAGATGTGAGTTCCCAATGACTAGCTCAACTTCTTTTATTAAATCACTAAGTATAATCAAAATATATTGTATGAAATTTGTAAACATTCAATAAAAATATTAATAAAAAATAAAGTAACATCACCTTCATTGTAATGAACACAAACAAAAGCATCACAGTTAGATTAAGGCAGCCACTCAAACAAACACTTACCCAGTCCCAAACTCTGCACGTCTCAATGGACTTCTGTATAGTTAGAATAGCATTCTGAAGCTGTGAGGCTTTGCTTAGGGCTTTACACTTTCAACTCTCAACTGTATTATTATGCAATTATCCACCATAAAAAATAGAAAAACTATGACAGAGTTGAAACCAGAATAATCATTAGCTATATATCCTCTTTCACAACTCAGGTGTCCTTTCACCCACATTCTGTCCTTCCTCATCGCCACGTAACCCTTCTTATCTCCTTTCTAAATGTTATACTGTACCCACACTTACTGCTGTTTACATATGTACATGTATGCATTATAGACTAGGAGACTTATATGAGGGAAAACATGTAGGGCTTTTCTTTTTGAATTTGGGTGATCTTGCTTAGAATTTATTACACTCTAAGTTCATCCATTTTCTTGAAGATTTCATGATTATATTTTTATTTACAGGTGAATACTATTCCATTTTGTATATGTATCACATTTTCATTTCTACTGATGGACATCTAGGCTGATTCCATTTCCCTGCTATCATAAAAACTACAGTAATAAACACAGATGTACCAATATCTCTGTAGTAGAACACAGAGTTCTCTGTGTATGTGCCCAGGAAAAGAATAGCCAGGTCATATAGTATTTCTAGGTTTAATTTTTCAGGCACCTCAAAACTGGCTTCCATAATGGCTGTATTAATGTGTACTCCCACCAGCAGTTAATAAATGTCTGGAGTATGGCTGGTAAAGATTCTTCACCTATTCTGTGGGCTGTCTGCTCTGCTGATAGTTCCATTTGCTGTACAGACACTTTCAGATTTCACAAAGTCCCATCCTTTGATACTTGGGGCTAGTTCCTGTGCTGCTTATGTTCTGTTCAGAAAGTTCTCACCTACCCCAATGTCCTGAAAAGGACATGACCTATGTCTTCCTCCAGCAGCTTGAGCATTTTTAAAGTCTTTGATCCATTTCAAATTAATTTTGGGTCAAAGTATGGATGCCAACACCATTTACTGAATGGGCTATCATTCTTCCACTGTATGTTTTTGCCTCTTTTGTTAAAAATTAGGTGGCCACTAGACATGGTGGTGCACACCTTTAATCCCAGCAGTTGGGGGGCAGAGGCAGGTGCATCTCTGAGTTCAAGGTCAGCCTGGTCTACAATGTGAGTTCCAGGCCAGCTAGAGCTACGGGGAGACCGTGTCTCAAAAAGAACAACAACAACAAAAAATTAGGTGGCCATAGCTCTGCTGATTTCTTTTCAGGTCCTCAATTCTACAGTTCCATCAGTCGACCTGCCTGTTTTTATGCCAGTACCTGGCTGTCTTTATCACTATAGCTCTATAGTATAATTTGAGGTCAGGTACTGTGATTCCTCCAGCTGTGTTCTTGTTATTAAACTTCTTTCAATTGGAGAAAAAAACAAGCTCTTTATGCCAACACTTTCCCCTTTAGAGTCAGCAGCAGGGGACAGCACAAGGCCCATACAGAGTCGGACTTCCTCAGGCATGTCCCACGCTAACAACATATCACAGCAACCTCAGCTAAGACTGGGGCCCTCTCTCAGGAGACACCTACCAAGGTCCCATGAATGCCAAATAGGTAGAAGGGTAGCTGCACTATGCAGAGTACCTGCCCAATAGCAGTAAGGTAGGTGCTGTATGGGATGCCCTGAACACACATGTGCACCTGCATGAACATGCATACACACATATAAAAACCCAGATGTACAACATCTGTGAAATATCATATGGCCATATGACCAGGACCCAACTCAAGAAATAAGCCATTGGCATCGCCCAAAGCCCTTCTACGTGCCCACTTCTACATCCCTTTGCCTCTTACCCTCTTGCTTCATAATTGCTGTTTGCCTTACTGACAGCTTTGCTACCTAACTGTGCAGTCTTCGACAATGCCCTTTCATCTTTGCCAAGTCAGGTGTCACAGAAGCATCCCCTCTCTGTGTCTGGCCTCTTCTCTCAATATTTTGTTTTTAAGCTATATCCACTGATCTTAAATGAGTGTTGTATGCTCTCTCGTTTCATTTGCTGTCTGGTGCTCTGTGGCTACAGAACACCTTTGTTCTCTATCGAGTATCCTATCCATGGACATTTTAGTTTGGGTTGTTTCCAGTTTGGGGCTATCACGAACAGTCCCACGCTAATACTTTTTTAAAAATATTTTGTTTCTATTTTATGTGTATCAGTGTATTGCTTACATACCTAACCCCTAGCCTGAGCATTTGATCCCATGGGGGGCACAGGTGTAGGGGATCCACCTGCTGCTCTGCCCATGTCTCCCCTTCTCTCCCCAACATCTCTGGGTGTTGGGAATTTAATTTTTATGCTTTTGATCTCCCCACCCCACCTCCTGGACTAGGCAATTCACAGAAAGGTTTTGGGGGTAGGGGTGGGGTGGGGATGGTTGGGGGGCATTTTTTTTTCCTTTTTATGTGTGTATGTTTATCTGACAGTCAACCCCACTGGCCATTCCTTACTCCTTGTATTTGCATGGTACAAGCAATAAAGACAGTCATTTGAGAAAAAAATGTAGGTGCACCCACGTTGTGCAGTGCCCATGGAGGTCAGAAGAGGGCATCGGATCCCCTAGAACTGGAGTTACAGGCAGTTGTTAGCTGCCATGTGGACGCTGGGAACTGAACCCAGGTCTTCTGCAAGAACAGTCAGTGCTCTTAACCGCTGAGACGTTTCTCCGGGGCCACCCCCCCCCCCCCGTGCTTATATTCTTATACCCATACTTTGGCACACAGCTGCATGGTTTTTTCTCAAGCAAGAACTTGACTAAATCTGGGTCACCACTTAGATTTGTAAACGAATTTTATTGGAATACAGTCATTCCCATATGTTTACATGTTGCGTGTGGCTATTTTTGCACAAAGCAAGCGGCATTGAAGAGCTGTAACTGAGACTGACTAAAGCCAATGACATTAATGTTCTGTCCTTTTCCATAAAACTCCTGAAAAGAGAATTGTGGGGTCTAGGGTTTGCATATTTTCAACCCTATTGATAGTATCTGAATTTTTCCAGTAAATTTCTTCTGATGATTTTTAGCATTTTATTATAAAAAGTTTGTCACAAAGGTTAGTATTGCAAAATCAAAACATCGTGTTACTTCATAACTTTGGGGCTTTAACAAAGATTAAAAACTACTAAGTATTCTAATTACCTTTCGTGCTAAGTCTCAGGCTATGGCTGAACATGGAAAGACCGAGAATCAGGGCTTTAAAGACTTCAATAGACAATTATCGTCTGGTCTGTGTATGTACGTGCATGTGGAGATCAGAGGACAAACTTGGGTGTTGTCCTTCAGGCACTGTCCACCTTCTTTTGAGACAGGGTCTCTCAATGGCTTAGATCTCACCAACTAGGCCAGGCTGTCCAGCCATTGAGCCCCAGGGATCTGCCTGTCTCTGCTTCCCCAATGCTGGGATTACAAGAATTAACTTCTATATACAGCTTATTTTTACATGAGATCTGGGGATCCAATGCAGGTCCTGATGCTGGCAAAGCAAGCACTTTTACCAAAGGGCCATCTCCCCAAGCCCTTATTTACTTTTTCATATGCGTGTAAAGTTCACAAGAAAAATGTGTGTGTTCTTCAAATACTTTCCATCTATAAAGTACTACACGTGGCAGACATGGTGCTATCTGGGTCTTTCTGGATAAGAGGCATCGCTCTCAGGTTTTCTTCACCATGTAGGAGCGGGCTCCTGTCTTTGGCTATGTGCTGGGAGCTGGTGTTAGCCAGCAATAGGAACATACCAGGAGCAGCTTAGCCTGGGCTTTGTACCTGTGGACATTCACCGGCACCTAAGACAATTTCTTAGAGGCCCATACACCTTTTACTATGTAGTCTATAAAGCACTAATATGCACACCCTTGAGAAAAGCCACCATTGTTCCCGTAAGTGAAATCAGACTTGGGCTACATGGTATTCTGGAATAGTCGGGGTCTGCAGCTGTCTTCCCTCTTTTACTCTGAAAAATATTATGAAATTGAGAAGTGCTATCTTTGATAGTGTCTCCTGGGAGCGGAGCACGTGATGAACAGACTTCCACCGTGGAAGAGATGGGTGAGGAGGTTAAGTAAATTTTCTTTGTGTAGTTCCCATTAAACTTCAATCAGAGTTACAGAAAGAAATTTCCTCCAGGCAGCTGCGAATACAGGTATTGGTTTGACTTTAATAAAAGTCATAACTGATCTCTCTGAGGTCTCTCGTGGAATGAGCTCAGCAGAATTCAGGCAGGTCCTTGGGAGGAAAAGTGCCCACTTAAACATCGCATTATCCTAATAATCCTATTCCAGAGCCACCGTCCCATTATTTTAAAGGTCTTCATTTGCAAATTGTGGTATTTGAAAGTTTTCCTTGTACATTATAACAGAAAGCCCGTGGATCTTTCTGGGGGCTCCACCCCTATTTACAGACTGGCTCTCCTCTGGACCCCTGGAAGAAGGAAGGCATGGTGGGTAATCCAGGGAGCCCTGCGCCTTCACATCACAGCTTGGATTAAATCACTTGTTTAGAGCGACACCTGCTTCGATAGCAAGATGGATGTAAATGAGATTTGTTAAGAAAGACAAAAATTCTTGTACTTCTAAGGATACCAATGGTCACCCTGGCGAACACGTAACAGCACTGCAGCCCTAAAGTCTCACCCATTCACATTTAAAAGATAATGATTTATCCCACAAATCTCTTCCTGGTTCTTATCGTGTGTTAGGCACTGTGCTATGCACTGGAATGAAGTAGTTATCAAACAAGAATTCATAATCTAGTAAAAAAGTCTCAGCGAACCAAGGAAATTGAGTGAGATGGTTTTGGATCATGACAAAAACGAAGATCTGGACAAATAAGATTGCCTAATGGGCTGGGTGATGATCACCCCTGCTGCCAGAGTGGTCAAAGCCCTTTTTAGAAGGTCACTTGTCACTTGGCAATTAACTGAAGACAGGACACATCTATGTTTTAGGGAGAGAGAGCTCCAGGGAGAGAGGATAGCAGGTGCCCTGTGCTTGAGAGGGAAGAAACTTAGTGGTCACAGAGTGTCCTGAATGAGGAAGGTGGGCAGGGCCAGTGCTGCAAAGTCTCTTTGCTCTTTTAATATTTAAATATGTATTTCTTAGGATAATGCCCAGCTTTCTTTCTGGGATACACAAATGCTTTGATGGGTGTGATGGAAAATAAAGTAGCTCTGAATCCTGGGGACTTTGGGGACTTTACCAAGTCACCAAGCACAGGAAACATCTATGACAAGCCCTGCCTGCCCTTGCTGACACTCACCAGGCACTTGATCATTTTCAGCAGAATCTTAATCTGAGTGACCTCTGGGCTGCTGCTCCCGGGGGCAGCCTTCTTTCCAGAGAAAGCTCATTGCTGAAAATGGGGTCAGGCCAGCAGTAATGCATCAAGAAAAAAAAAATCTAAAGCCATTAACAGATCCTGGGCAGGTGGCCTTGGTGAAGCAGGGCAGGCACTTGGTTCTGGTAGTGGCTTTGCTGATCACTCAACAGAGTGGTCCTAAGAAACTGAACCTCAGTTTCCAAATCATCCATCATCACGGCACCACCCTACCTCCAGCATTAGGATGCTGCTGTGATGACGGCAGCAGTGAGGGCTTTGAGGACTCCTCCACTTTGATGAATCTGCCTGAGTTGGGAAGAAGCCTCAGAGCCAGGCTGGGGGCCCGAGAAGGAAGCAGGCACATCCCTTCAGCACTTCTCGACTCACTCTCTCCCAGAACTCAAAGAATTCATTCGTAAATTTCCTCAGCATGTTCTATAATTTACACCCGTATCAGATGCCTTGGCTAAATGTATTATCCCATGGGGAGACACCCGGATCCCCTCCTTTGCACTCTGGCCACCCAGGGTTTTCGTCAGGACGATGACAACCACACAACTAGTGGTTCTGGCCAGCTTGCCTCGGTGCAGGATCACCAAGAAGTGTCGGCCTTTCTTCACCTCCAAGTTTTGCTGAGTAGAAAGATTTAGATAAGGGAAGTAAAGATAGGCCCAGGCAGGCTGAGGCATGGCAAGGAGAGGAACAGAGAAGAGGTCCTGACACCAGGCTAGGAACAGAGGCAAATCAGAGCAGCTTCAGCACAAGTCCACAGGTTAGTCTATCTGCACCTAAGCCCTGCCTGAGCCCTCAAGGGATAAATGTGATTAGGCCAAGGGCACTTGGGGACACTGCAGCAGGAAGAGACCGGGTTGCAAACTCAGAATCAGCTAGTTTTGTTTTTGTTTTCGTCTGTCTGTGTGCATGTGTATGTACACGTGTGCATATGCATATGGAGGCCAGAGGTCAATCCAGGTCTCTTCGTCTATCACTTAACACCTTAGTTTTTAAGACGGGGGTCTCTCACCAGAGCTAGAACTCACCAATTCTGCCAACGAGCTCCAGAGATCCTGGTCACCACCTTTCCAGCACTGGGAATGACACAACACTGGGCTTTTTGTTGATGCTGAGGATCAAACTCGGGTCTTCGTGCTTGTGTGGCAAGCACTTTACCGACTGAGTCATCTCCTCAGCCTGGGTTTTGTCATCACTTGCTGGCTTGGATGCAAGTCTGTTTCAGAAGTTCTGATAGAGAAGATGAAGACAGTGTGGGGATGGCAGGGGTCAATGAAGGCCTAGGGTATGCCCACCAGGGAGGGCTGGCAGCACACATTCAGGCAGTCAAGACAGTCCTATGAAGTATTGACACAGCAACCATAAAGGCCCACTATGGGAAAACTTCTTCCTTCTGGTCAAGAAGGTGAAATCTCAAGGGTGGGTGTGACAGCACTCGCCTTTGATCCCAGCACTCAGGAGGCAGAGGCAGGCGGATCTCTGTGAGTTCGAGGCCAGCCTGGTCTACATAGCAAGTTCCAGGCCAGCTTGGGCTACAGGGAGACCCTGTCTCAAAAAAGACAAAATAATAAGAATAATAAGAATAATAATAATGTAAAATCTCTGGCCTGGATAGAGACTTAACATCTCAAGCTACCCAAAATATAAACAAATTAATCCAGGTGAGCTAGTCAGTCACCTGGCCAAGGGACCACCCCTCAGGGAGGCAGGACCGCTCCTAGAAAGCAGGTTCACCTTAAGCCATGATAAAGAGAAAGGCAAGATAATTACCACTTAGATGAGATAATGTGCTTTTCCCTTCCCAGAATTCCCACCCCGTAGTTGTAGTCAGGAACCCAGTGAGGTCCAGCTAGCTCTGTCCTTTTCTGAGTCCTGATTCAGAAAGACATGACTATTTCTTTTCCTTCTTTTTTGTCTTTCCAATTGACCAGAACCTAAATATGCCTTTTCTGCTACTTTGGGCTTCCTTACCCCTTTTCCAAAGCTCCCCTCCTGTGTGTGGCTGCCTGCCCACCACGTGTCTGACCTCCATGCCAGTTTAACTCAAGGGTAAGGCTTTTGTCTTTCTCTCGTCCATCCTCCTCCTCTGGCAGTTGCTGAGATTGACAGATTGCCCATCCTGAGGTTTCTCCTTTTAACTCTAATAAAATTGTCTTCTTTGAATAAACTTTGGCTTTGCTTAACTTTCAAACTTTTCCCACCTTTTAATTCTTTCATTGGCAGAAAAAAACAAGCTTGCCTCGGCAGCCTTGGACCGTTATCAGTAAGGTAGGATTGTTCAATTTCCATTTAGAGGTAGGAAGGGGTTTGAGTAATTAACACATTGTGCTTTGGGACACAGCTTACAAAAGTCAGTGTTGCCGACTCCAGATCTGAGCTTCCCAGATAAGACTCTCTCGGGATGCCCTCTCATCACCCTCAAAGACAGCTCTACCTCATCCTCTGCACCCTAGAATGCAGGCCCCCAGAAATGATGCTGGCTACTCATTCGTTGGAAGGAGAAAAAGTGGACCCACAGATGGATCCTGTTTAAAGGGACAATTTGTACTGGCTAGGAAAAGTATTGGTTCAAACCTGCAAATGGTTTTAAGGACTTAAAATCTACAGCTGGCCTGAAAAGCTCTATGTAGAGTTTTGAACTGATGGCAATTTCTAGTCCATTCTTTTGAAGCCCTTAGGTTCAGCAGAGCACCTCGAGGATACGGTACCTGCAGGCCCAGCTGTGCTCTGTTGCTTCTCCCAGTCACCTGGGCTCTAGGAGATGCTGGGACAGGCCCAGTCTAGCCTTTAGTTCATAATTTTTGCCATATAGAAAATAGGAGCACTAGACAGAGCATACTTTTAAGAATTATATATTGTTTATCTGAAATTACCATGAAACTTAACTTGAACTAGGCATCCCATGTTTGAATTTGTTAAGTCTATCAGCCCTGCACATCACCTACCCCTTTCCCAGGAGTTTATGCCTTCTGCCATCCCGTCATACCCCACTTGGGTAAGAACGACTTTTCTCCCTATGCATTGCATGGTTTGAGTTCCCCAGAATCTGTAGCAGTGTAAAGGGCCACAAGTAGGAACTGACAGCTTCCCTATGTCGGGCTCCCTTGAGTGCATCATACAACACAAACATTATCCCACCACAAACCCCAGAAATAATATTCTTGTTTCATCAGAGAACTACACTCTTTCTCAAATTTACTCTCACCTTACGTAATAGGGTAGAGATTTGAATCCTTGTCTGTGGATCCCAAGGAGTAGACACAGGAGAGTTCCTTCTCAAAGCATATTCCCTCTATAAACCAAGAGAGGATTATAGTGCTACTAACATCACAGGGAGGATTAAGTGATACACTGGGCTGATGTCACCACCCCTAGGTCTAGTACACATTTGAGACTTGTTATTTTTATTTTTGTCTTTTTGAGACAGGGTCTCCCTGTAGCCTCGGCTGTCCTGGAACTTACTATGTAGACCAGAGTGGCCTTAAACTCATAGAGATCTGCCTGCCTCTGCCTCCTGAGTGCTGGGATTAAAGGCAGGCGCCACCAGGCCCGGCCTACATTTGAGACTTGAAATACATGGATGGTTTCACTGCTGGTAAGTCTGGTACCCAAAGAGGCCAGTGTGGCCTAGAAACTTTGACATAGCAAAGCAGCAGCATTCGGGCTGCCTTGGAAAGCCTTGGAAAGGCTGCATTAGGAAAGCCTTGCCATTCTGCACTTGGCTCCATGGGGCCCCAGGTGCTTGTCTCTAAGAGCCAGCTTCATTGTCTGTGAAATGAAAGATAATTGTGCTCTAAGTCTCAGTGTGTGATGAGTGGATGGTTCAAAAGGGTCTTTGAAGTTCTAAGGCCGTGTGTTCACATCACTGCCTGGGCATTGCCCAACCCTATGAGCCTCATCTAGGGTTCTGGGTGATCAGACCTTGTCCTTAAGAGGAGGCCAGTATTCAGATTCCCATCCATGCGGCAGTGGGCATTGCCCTGTCTGTACCTGTCTGCAATCCTTCTCTTGCCCCACTTTGACTTGCTACCTAATTAGGCTTCTTTTCAAAACCTACATACAGCTAGCTCTTCCTAAGCTGTGACCTGGTGCTTCTACAAAAGATGGGCCAAGTTCTAAGTCCTAGCATCTACACCAGTCCCTCAGCTTGGGCCATGCTACCTGGGGTCCCAAGACAGCATTGGTGAACAGTTAGGAAGTGCTGCAGGGGATAATTTTCCTAAATGTCTAAGTCCACAGTAAAACAGTGGTTTGTGTGGTTTGTGAAAAAGATTGGGAAATTTTCTGTCCTAAGATGCCCATTTCAAAGGGCTTCTAATTCTTCCTGTTACTATAGTAACTGATATCTAATTGCTAAAAAAAAAAAAAAAAGACTGGGGGCAAGAGACACAAGTCCCAAGGAACTCCCTGGTCTCCCCTACATGATTAGAAGTGTTATATTACACAGAAATGGTATGCAGCCTGGGACATCGGTAGGTGGGTGATAAGCCCCAGTGAGTAAGCCAGGGCCTTCTGACACAAGTGTCCAGGAGAAGCTTAAGATCTGAGACAGCAGTGCCCAGGGCTGTCTTGGTCACTTCTGAAATTCTTATGCCTAGATCAGCACCTTGCACATTACAGGTCTTCAGTAAACATTTAATCATGAGTGAATGAAAGAACAGGTAGATAGATGGGAGAATGGATGGCTGGATGAACTGAGGTGAGTGGACGAATGGAGGGATGGGTGGGTAGGTGGATGATGGATGGATGGACGGATGGATGGATGGATGGATGAACTGAGGGTGAGTGAACGGATGGAGGGATGGGTGGGTAGGTGGATGATGGATGGATGGATGGATGGATATACTTGTAAGTGAATAGATGGATGGGTAGGTAGATGATGAATGGGTGGATGGATGGATGGATATGGATGGACTGATGGGCAAATGGATGGATGGCCAGATGGATGGATAGAAGTACTGGTAATTGGATGGATGGATGGATGGATGGATGGAACAGATGGGTGGGTGGATGGATGGATGGATGGATGGATTGATGGGTAAATGGACAGATGGCTAGATGGCCAGATGGATGGATAGAAGTACTGGTAAGTGGATGGATGGATGGATGGATGGATGGATGGATGGATGGATGGAATCTAACATTCAGGCACAAGGCGGTACTTTAGCAGAAAAAGTGAAAATGACATTGGAGAAGGAAGTCAAGAAGAGGTCTGATGCAGAGGAATACAGTTCATTTAGGTCCCCTCTGTAGGCCTTGTGGGCAAGGATGTAGTTAAAGGGATTCAGACCTGGAATTGGAACCACAGAAAAAAAAACATAGAGTAAGTATGCTTGTGCCACCAAGTCCTCAGACTCAAGTCATCTCCCTCTGCTCTCTTCCATTTTACAAAGCCACAAAGCCTCCACCCTGGACTCTTTTCTCATGCCCCACATTTAAGGAGTCATTAACTCCTGTTTGCTGTACCTTTTTTTTTTTTCTGAGACAGGGTCTCTCTGTAGCCCTAGCTGGCCTGGAACTCGCTATGTAGATCAAGCTGGCCTTGAACTCACAGAGATCCGCCTGCCTCTGCCTCCAGAGTGCTGGGATTACAGGCATGTGCCACCACGCCAGGCACACTGTCTGCTGTACCTTAAACATACCTGTCTGAATCAAATGTAGTTACTCTCACCATCTGGAAGGCTTCCATCCAGATTCAAGCCATTAGCACCTCTCATCTGGAAAGAGTCTTGGGAGCTGCTCAATGACTCCTTGCCTCTGTCCTTGCCCATGGTGTCCCTTCCCCATATAGCAGCTAGACTCCTCAGATTATACCACTCTGCCACTCTGCTCAGAATCCTCAAGGCTTCCTACAGTCCACCTACTCAGAGTAAAAAAAAAATCTTTGTAGCTTTCCACACAGCCTCGTACAAGCTGGTCCCGCTCTCTTATGGACCCATTCACCTCTATTGCTTTCCGAATCCTCTGGCCTGCTCTGGGCTGCTGGCTGGCTCTTCTGGGGCATGTTCCTCGGCTGTCACGGCTGTTTCTCACCCACTCTCCAGGTTTCTGTGCCTGCTCTGCTTTCTGCCTGACCTTTCCCACATGGGGCCTGGCTGATTCTGAAACCACCTGGAGAAAAATGCTATGCTTGGTGCTTATACCTCACCAAGACATTTCTGTTTCCAGCTAACAGTGTCCTGAACCCTAAGCTGGCTCTTCTACTAGCCAGACTGATTTAGAACATCCCTGAGTTTTTGATAAAAGAGGGAGAGGGAGAGCGCACGTAAAAAATCAATGATTCGGGGCTGGAGAGATGGCTCAGTAATTAAGAACACTGGTTGTTCTTGCAGAAGACCCAGGCTCAAATCCCAGCACCCACATGGTGGCAGCTAACAACTGTCTGTAACTCCAGTTCCAGGGGATCCGACAGCCTCTTCTGGCCTCCACGGGCATTGCACGACACGGGTGCACTTACCTACATGCAGGCAATACACGCAAACACATAAAATAAAAATAATAAAAATTTTTTTTTAAAAAATCAATGATTCAGCTCCTGGATTAAAGAATTTGAGAATAAGGTGCTGGAGAGATGGCTCAGCAGTTAAGAGTGCTGGTTGTTCTTGCAGAGAACCTGGGTTTGGATCCCTAACAACCATTCGCAACTCTGGTTCCAGGAGATCCCATGCCCTCTCCTGACCTCCATGGGCTTTGCACAACACGAGTGCACTTACATACATGCAGGCAATACACTTATACATACAAAATAAAAATAAGAAACTAAAAAAATCAATTTGAGAATAGGATACATATGATTGTTCAAGTTGTACGTTGCATAAGGACACAAGGAGGCCAGTAGGACTTGGCATCCAGCCTAACCCTTGATGGACAAACTTGCCAAATGGTAAGCATCCTTCCAGAGAAGTGTACCATCTCCTAATTCACACAAAGTCACCACACCGGCCTCCAGGCTGGCAGTGACCTGCTTGGGAAGTTCACACTGCAAGGAAAGGACTGCCTGACTGGGAAACACTTGCTGTTCAAGCTAGAAGTCCAGAAGGCAGGTCCTGTCACCTTAGTCCTGTCTCTAGAAATGGATGCTGGGTGGGCCTGGCAGGGGGAAACCAGCAGCAGGCCTGTGCCAGGCATCTGGGGGAATTCCTGCCTTTTCCTGACCCTCAACACTGTAAGCTGGGTTCCAACTCAGCTGGGGATGGGGCAGCCTTAAACTCGCGTATCACTTAATAAAAACCACAGACCCAGATGTGTGAACACATACATACCTGACACCTTACATTTTCCATAGAGTTTTGGAGGAACCACACCCCACACCCACTCTATCACTATCTGTAGCTACTAAATCAAGTACTCTCGGTGGTCCAGAGTGTTATTTATTTATTTAGGTTTCCTGAGACAGGGTCTGATGTAGCTCAGATTGACCTCAAACTTATGATGTAGGCCAAGGATGACCTTGAACTCATGGCCCTCCTGCCTTCATCTCCTTAGTGCAAGAGATCATAGGTATAGGTCACCATGCCCAGCTCACACCAAGCTCAGACTATCTTGAAGAGTCCTCCAACTCAGATGCAAAACCAAAGCATCACCGAAACACTCTGATGTGTGCACCTGCTGGGCAGCAGCAGCAACTGTGTTGAGGCCAGGGGCTTGGGGGTGGAGGCAGCAATGAAAACTTCAGAAAACTATGTGGGAGGGGCCCCAAGTAGCAGGGTGATGCTTGACCTAGAACACCAGGGGCCCCAGAGGGAACTTCCTCTTGCCCTCCCCGCCTGCCAACCACCCAAATCCTGTCCAGTCCCCTTTCTTTCCAGGGGGAAGCAGGCAACGCCCAGGCTACCTCCTCAGTGCAGACAGCCCCATCACCAAAAGACCCAGACAATTAATTACCCACCATCATGGCGCCATTTAGCCTTCAATTTTCTTGACTACCTCAAGGATTAACTCAATCTGTGAGACTTCACTGGGCCATTTAAGGGAGCATCATAACTCTTTCTGTTCCCCAGAAATTGTAACCCGGACTTGGTTTTGTAATGCTAATTGCCTTATCTTCATAAATTCTACAGTCTTACATAATTTACCCGCATTGTAGCAGGATTTCCCAAGAATAAAAAAGCAGGTGCCGTCAATGGTAATTTGAATAAGAAAAGACATGTTAAGTGTTCTTCTCTCACTAGTAATAGAAATTAATTAGCTTTGAGCAGCTTTGGAGGCTTTTGCTATTTTTTTTTTTTCTGCTGTAACCTGTTATGTTTTCTAATTGTATAGAAAGAAGGTTTGATTTGATCACATTATTTGGTGACGGTGAGGCCTCTGTTTGGAGTCAAAGGTACAGAAACGGTGGCAGCCAGAGAGTGGGAAGCCACTGGAGGCAGAGCGAGCTGGGGCTTTGTAGTCAGATGAATTGAGTTCTGGGCTGGGGTGAGGCGTTTGCTGGCTCTGTGACCTCAGACAAATCACTTCCTCTGTTTAAACTTCAGTTTTCTCATGTGTGTGTGACAGAGGTGGGGACTCTAACCAGAAGGGAGGGAGTCTGGGGCTGAGCACTGGCTCTAGATCTCGACAGATGCATCTTGGGGTCCACTACTCCCTTCTGTGAACTTTTCCAGTTAGAATGCTTTTAACTTTAAGAAACATAAAATGCTATTTAAACTGTTCAGCAGTAAATTGTGGTGGCTCATGGCTGTAATCCCAGCACTGGCGGTGGGAAACGTGTCAGAGGGGGGCTGAGGCAGGAGGATTGTCATGAGTTGGAGTCTAGCCTGGACTATTGAGTGAAACCCTGTCTCAAAAACAAACAAACAAAAAGCCATAACCCTTCCCTATGAAAAATAAGCAAAATAAACTGGGTTAAGTCATACAAAAAGGGGACAGTCTCCCTAGGAAGAGGAGGCTACAAGTGAATGAACCGGTATCTTCCAAGACCAGGCCTGCTTTCTCTCTTTACTCTGCTGTCCTTGACACCGGCCTTATGGAATGCTGAATCTTCTTTCTGGTACAGATTCCAGCTTTCTGGAGTCTCACCCTATCACCAGGTATAATCCCCTTCAGCTTGACTGGGCAATCATTTTGGCTATCCACCCTGGAGCAGTCATTAACTCCAGAAGGTCATGAGGCTTATCAAACTGATAAGGATTCACATCCACAAGCCTGGGATGAGGGTCTGCTTCCCTCTCAATCAGGTCAGGGAAGGTTCTACTAGGACAGAGGAAGTGAGAGAAGTGAGGAGCCCAGTGGTGTGACACAGGTAGGTTGAAGGGGCAAGAGACATCAGGCCCTTTCTTATGCAAAAGCCATGAACACATGAACCATGAACGCTGCTGTGGCCTATGAACATCAGGCAAATGAGAAGTCAAGGTAAGGGGTATTGTCAGAGATAAAAAGGGCTACTTCACAATGATAGAAAGACATGACTCTCTTAACTATATGTATATGCTTTAGCGGATCCTCAAAGAAAAGAAGCAAACATTGGTTCTTATAGCCAGATATTAAAACCACCCTCTAGGTATCTAATTGATTAACTATGCAAAAAGGAAAGAGTAAAGATGTAGAAAACTTGAACACCACCATCAGCCAGCTTTCCCTAATTTATAGCTATTGAGGACTATCTTGAACATCTACAGAGTACACATTCTTTTCTGGTATGCATAGAACACTCACCAAGATTGACCAGACACAGAACCATGACATAACTTTCAATATATTTCAAAAGACTGAAAGCTTACAGAGTATGTCATCTGACAACAGCAGATGTAGAATCTTCAAAAATGACTTCAAATAGCCACAAAATCTACAAATACTTCTCAACGAAAGGAGATATTTCTAAACAGCCAATATATCCAAGTAATACTCCCAAAGGAAAATATAAAATATTTTGAACCGAACAATAATGAATATGTAGTACATCAGAGTGTGTGGGATGTGCTCTAAGCAGTGCTCAGAGGGGAATAGATTTTGTGAGTATGCTTAAATACTCGTATTGAAAATAAAGACATTCAATATTTTTATTTATTATTTTTATTTTATGTGTATGAGTGTATTGCCTGCATGTAGTAAGTACGCCTATGTCATACAATGCCTAAGAGGTCAGATCCCCTGGAACTGTAGTTAGGATGGTTATTAGCTGCCAGGTAGGTGAAGAGAACCAAACCCACGTCCACTGCAAAAGTAGCCAGTGCTTTTAACCACTGAGTCATCTCTCCAACAACCCAAAGAAAGACTTTTAAATAAAGGATCTAAATTTCTGCCTGGATATGTTAGAGAAAGAAGAGGAAATTAAATCATAGTGAAGGAAAGGAAGGAGATCATAAAGATAGGGAAGAAATAAATGAAATGGGAAAAAGAGACAGAAGTTACAAAATAAAATCTCCTTCTTCGGGAAGATTAATAAAAAGCCAAAATTGGTAGCAAGTCGATGAAAGAGAGTGAGAGAGAGAAGTGGGTGTGGGAACAATACCACAGGTGTTAGAAGAAAATCAGATCGCTATTTTCCCAATAGTTTGACAACTTCAGTGAAATGAACAAATTTCTTTAAAAAGACACAGCATAGCTGGGTGTGGTGGCGCACGCCTTTAATCCTGGCACTCAGGAGACAGAGGCAGGCTGATCTCTGTGAGTTCCAGGCCAGTCTGGTCTGCATAGTGAGTTCCAGGACAGCTGAGGCCACTGGGGAGACCCTGTCTCAAAAAAAGCCAAAAAAAAAAAAAAGATACAGCATAAGACAACTTGTAAAAATTGACACAAGAAGAAATAGAAAACTAAAATAGGTACATGCTTGTTTCAAAACTTAAATCTGTAATCAAGACTTTCCCATAAGGAAAACACTAGACTCAGCAACCTCACTGATGAGTCTATTATCATTAGACTATAAGTTAAACATTTACAGATAAATAATATCATGCATACAAATTCTTCCAGAAAAGTAGACTTTGGTAGAACAATTCCCAATTCACTTTCTACAGCTAGCATAAACCTGGTACCAAAGCCAGACAATTGCAGGAGACAGGAGTAATAAGCCAATTTTTTCATGAATGTGGATATAAAAATCCTTAATGAAATATTAACAATTTGAATCCAGAAATACATAAAAGAGATTTCATTTTAACCAAGTTGGGACTTATTCCAGCAATTCAGAGTTGATTTGATATTTGAAAAATCAATGTAATTCACCATATTACAAAAAAAAAAAAGGAGAAAAGTCTTCCTAACAGATGTAGAAAAATCATTTGAGAAACTCAGCACCCATTCAACTCCCAGAAAACTCCCTCAGTCTGATGAGTAATCCTTACATGACAAGCTGCAACTGCAGCACTGTAGTGAAATTCTGAGTGTTTTTTAAGTTGTCCTGGGAAGCAGACCAGCATGTCTGCCCTTGATGTCTCTGTGGGAAACGGTACTGGGGGTTCCATCTATACCACAGGGAAGAAAAGGGAACGTGGCAAAGAAGTAAAACTGTAACCCAGCAATGATAGAACTATTCATATAAAAGTTGTTTAAAATAAATTTTTAAAAAATTATTCAAAGGGGCTGGAGAGATGGCTCAAAGGTTAAGAGCATTTGCTGCTCTCCCAGAGGACCCAAGTTCAATTCCCAGCACTCAATGTCAAGTGGCTCACAACCATCTGTAATTCTAGCTCCAAAGGATCTGATGCCCTCTCTGGCCTCTGAGGGCACTGAACACAAGAGCTCAAACACCCACAAACATATACATAAATAAAAAAATAAAAAACAAATCCTAAAAAATATACTCAAACCAGTAACATTAATTTAGCAAGATCACTAATTTTAAAAAGTTAATATACAAAAGTAATCTATTTCTGTTAGCAGTTAGAAAATTTCATTTATACTATGAAAACAAAATATTTAGGAATCATTTAACCAGAAATACAAAGACTTTTACACTGAAAAACACAAAATACTGAATTAAAGAAATTAAAGTAGACTTAATAAGTAAAGAAATATACTGTATCTATGAATTGGAAACCTTAATGCTGTGAAAATATCAATTCTTCCCCCAGAATATCTAAATATACAGTGCAAATCCAATCATAATTTTTTCTCAAACTTTATTTATTTATTATTTTTTGTCTTTTTGAGACCCAAAAAGGCCAGAAGAGGACCTGAGATCCCCTGAATCTGGAGTTATAGGTGGTTGTGAGTCACCTGATGTGAGTGGTGGGAACCAAACTCAGTTCTCTGCAAGATCAGCAAGTGCTCTCAACCTCAGTGTCATCTCTCCAGGCCCCCATCATGAATTTAATCAACTCCCTTCTAAATGAAATTGGCAAGTTATTTCAAATATATATAATATTACCAAAGATCTAGAACAGCCTAAATAGTCTTTTTTTTTTCTTTTTTTTTTTCTTTTTTTTTTTGTTTTTTTGAGACAGGGTCTCCCTGTAGCCCCATCTGGTTGGAACTCACTTTGTAGACCAGGCTGGCCTCAGAGATCCGCCTGCCTCTGCCTCCTGAGTGCTGGGATTACAGGCGTGAGCCACCATGCCCGGCTTTACATTTTTTAAAAAAATAGGTGGAAGACATTATTTGATTCCAAGAGTTACAAAAAGCTGGTAAAACTGCTGTAATGGCGGTAATGGTAAGGAAGAGAGACGAGTAGACAGGTCAAGTCAAAGAGAGAACCATGCTTAAAACAGACTCTCACAGACAGTTGTGTGGGTTTTAACAAAAGCATCAAGGTAATTCAGTGTAGAAATAAAAGTCTTTTCAACAAATACTAGACTCTTGAAATTCCAAGCTTCTGCTCTGTTGGAACTAGATAAAAAAATAAGCCACAGATTGGGAGAAAATATTCTTAACACACACGACTAGTTAGATTCTGTGGTGGCTTGAGCACCACTTGAATACATAACAGGCCTGAATGTAGTATAGCTGAAATTCTAATGCATGTAGAAGAAGCATAGACAGCTACAGGGTTTTGTAATCCTGGGATAAGAAAATCCTTTTAACATAGAAGAAGCATTACGAACTTTGTCAGTAATGCCTTGATCAGGCTGGGGGAAGTTAATGATCAAAGAAAAATGACTGACAAACTAGACTCTTGAAATTCCAAGCTTCTGCTCTGTTGGAACTAGATAAAAAAAATAAGCCACAGATTGGGAGAAAATATTCTTAACACACACGACTGGTTAGATTCTGTGGTGGCTTGAATGTGAGATGTCCCCCAGAGGCTCATGCATTTGAACACTTGGTCCCCAGTTGGTGGCACTGTTTGGGGAGGTTATGGAACCTTTGGGAGGTAGAGCCTTGCCGGAGGAAGTACATCACTGGGAGCAGAATTTGAGGATTTACACACTTGCCCCACTTCCAGTTTACTCTGTGCTTCCTGTGTGTGGATGGAAATGTGATCAGCCAGCTTCTCACTCCTGCCACTCACTGTCAGGAACCCCTGCCATGAATTCTTCTGGAACTGTAAGCCCAAGTAAACGTTCTTCCTTAAGTTGCCTTTGGTCGTGGTGTTTTATCATAACAAAAAGTTAATTGATACAAATATATTATAAAGTCAATACTAAGAAGACAAACCACATAAGTAAATGAACAAGATTCTTGAATGCATACATCACAAGAGTGTGTTTGAGTACATAAATGCATGAAATGTTATTCAATATCATTAACTATTAAAACACACACACACAATATGATGGTTGCCACTCCACACACACACTAAATAACAAAAATTTGTAAGACAGAAAATAGCAAGGATTTGGAGACACTGGAATCTTCTATATTGCTACTGGGGATAAAATATTGTGAGCTTTTTGGTAATAAAACATATGCTTACCACATGATCCAGATATTCTATTCTTTGAGAGTTTCCCAAGATAAATGAAAACACGTATGTCCTAAGACTCATACGTGAATGCCTTTAGCAATATTATCCATAACAGCCTCCAAATGGAAACACCCTGAATATCCAGTAACAGGTAAATCAATAATAAAATTGTGATGTATTCACTCTACAGAATATTACTCAATAACAAATAAGATTCTCCTGCTGATGTGTCTAGCAGCTAGAACAACTTGCAAAAGCATGTTGAATAAAAGAATCCTCATACAAAATCCATCTCCAATAACAAAAATCAGTACAGTGGGTCCTTATGGTAGGTACAGACTGGCTAGATGAGAGGAAAATAGGAATGTTTAAGAAGTATTGAAACATCCTAATTGAGGTAGTAGTTTCATGGTTATAGACACATGTCAAAACTCATCAGTGTATATGGTAGAATCTACCCAGTTTGCTGTAAGTGCATTTTACTTTTTAAAAAGAACAGAAAGCTGGGCGTGGTGGCGCACGCCTTTATTCCCAGCACTCAGGAGGCAGTTGAAGATAACATATGAGGTAAGGCTGCTTAAAATCCCCACCCCTAATTGCAGAACAGTAAACTGTGCATGCCTTTTAAACAACAGATCATTCAAAATCTATAACAACTTCCTTTTAATAGCTAGTTAAGTTCTAAATTTAAAACAATAGCATAAGAGCCTTTAATCCCAGCACTCAGGAGGCAGAGGCGGGCGGATCTCTATGAGTTCAAGGCCAGCCTGGTCTCCATAGTGAGTTCCAGGCCAGGTGGGACTCAAAATACAAAAAGTGAGAAAGAGCTGGGTGGCTCATGACTATACTCCCAGCACTAGGCTGCTGAGGAGAATCACCATAAATTCAAGTTTACCCTGGGTTATATAGTATGGGCTACAGAGTAAGAATCTGCCTTTAGAAAACAAAATCTAATTTCAGAATAGATTTGAGGAATTGATGGATTTGAGGAAGTAGATGGATTCAAATAGAATGGTAAATAGGCTCTTGATCCTCCTGCCTCCAGCTCCTGAATGCTGGGATTACAGGCATCACTACCACATCTGGTTTATGCAGTGCTAGGAATCTTAACTCATGCATGCCAGGCAAACACTCTACCAACTAAGCTACATCCCTAGCCTCAAGACATATTTATCATCTGGGAGCTTTCTGTGGGTCCAGAATCTAGGCCTGGCTCAACAGGGTTCTCTGTTTCAGGGTCTCCCCCTTCATCTAACTGTTGGCAGGGCTGTATTTTCATGCTAAAGTTCTGCTGGGAAAGGTTCACTTAGCTTATTGGTAGACTTTAGTTTCTTAACAGTGAAGAACTGAGGCCCTTAGACTCTGGGCCACCTGCTGCTCTCTGTCACCTGGTCTTCACAAGCAATTCACAATAGAGATGGTATATCCTCAAAGTCCATGGGACAGTACAGGCCTGTTCACATCTTGTTAGGATCACATCACTGTCACCACCATCTACAAGAAACAAGTTACAAGACACACCCACAATCAGAACATGACTATCAAAAGGCAAGGATCACAGGGATGACTGTAGTCTGCCCACCCAGTACCCCAGATGTCTAAGCCTCCACTCCTTTATTCTTGCTCTTCCGTTCTCTAGAACGTTCTTCCCCATTCTCCTGCTGCCAGGATCCTATTTACCTTCAAGACAGTTTCTTCATGGAGCTGGAGAGATGGCTCAGGGGTTAAGAGCACTTATGCTCTTGTAGAGGACCCATAACTACAGTTCCAGGGGATCTGACGCCCTCTTCTGGTCCCTTCAGGTATTATATGCATGTGGATCACTTACATACATGCAGACACAACATTCATACATGTAAAATAAAAAGAAATACTTTTCTAAAAAGATAGTTTCTTCTATGAAGATGTCCGTTTGCCTTTTTCAAAGATAGCTTCCTATCACTGGGTTTCCAGAATGTTCTGCTCATAAAGTTATGTTAGCACCTGTCAGGAAATGTTGGCCTCTGACCATGGAACTGGTTCTTAGGCAGTACCTAGCACAGTCCTGCATGTGGGATGGTCTAAACTCAGTGCTGAAGAACAAAACTAAAAACGAGAGCAAGCCCCATCCTTGGAGACAGGGCTGGTGCATCAGAATCACTTAGGGGAACATGGAGAAGATTGAAAAAAAAAAGCTCTCAGGCCCCAGTCCCTGAAGGTCCTCATTGTTTGTACCCAGCATGGGGTTCTCAAAACTGACTCCCTAGATGATTCTAAACCCACATCACACTTGGTACCCCAGGTCTGCCCCACCTCTACAAGATACAGACAGGCTGGATGCGTGTCATTTGAGGAGACAGGCAGATAAACTTTGGTCCAAGTCTGGTTTGCCTCTTGACCTCTCTGACTTTTGAAAAGATATTGATCCTCTCTCACCCAGCCTCAGTGGCCTCACTGGGGATTCAAGGAGGAAATCACTGCATGTAGGACACCCTCCATAAGAGTTTCATTGTGTTGAAGACCATTCTTAGGTTCAGCTAACCCCCATGGGTCAGTGACATCACAAGGGCTAAGGACATTGCCTCTGGTGGCAGTCCCCTCCCTCACTGTGGATCCTATCCCTGCATAGCTTACAGAAATGACTTATCCAGGGTTCCTGAGATCTCTCTTCATTCAGGCTGGCTCTTCCCCAGCCTGGGCCACTGTCCCCAAGTCAGACCAGACCCTGGCCCTTATATGACTTCACTGGATTTTCCTGGAGCCAGCTTCCACTTCCAGAAAGAGAGAGCAACCTTCCTCTTACCCTGGGACAGGCCCGGCTCCTCCACCACAGGTCTTAAAGCCTGACTCTCTGGGGCCCGGAGGGGACCACCACCCACCTTTTCTATGGCTGCCTTTGAGTACTTTGAATTTCATTAGAGCAATTATTTCAAATGGAATTAAAAGGGTTTAAAATTAGACCCTAAACTCTTAACAATTAGTGACGCAGCGACCTGCCATCCACTGAGCCACAATAGACCTGTGTGGATTGGTACGTGAACACAATGCGGTCTCCAGATTTGCATGCACTATTACAATAAACGGCTTTTAATAAAATGAATATTCTTAATTACCACTGCATTAATAAGCTGCAAATTAGTCATCATTAAAGGCCCCACGGTGCCTTCCCACCTCGCTGGGAGTCGCCAGCAGGGCCGACCCAATCCCCTGCTTCTGCACCCTCCCAGCTTCCTGAAGCCTCATGGGATTGAGTGAATTGGGGTCCAGGAACCCCATTAGTCTCAGGCCAGGGGTTTGAATACTGGGTCTGCCCGGGGTTTCCTTCTGCTAGCCCAGCCTGGACCTTACTTCTCTAAGGCTGGGCAACACCACACCAGCCCGGATCCCTCAAACACTTTGGTCACATCATTTACGTGATTACCCATTCTTTTGTTCCTCTAGCACCATGTGAGCCCTAGGGACACCACTTGGAAGCCATGGAGCCTCTGCCTGAACCTTCCAGGGGGCACAGTGGGAGCTGTTAACAGGTCTTATGTAAGCAGGATGCTGCCTGCAACTGACTTCTTGAAGATTGGACTCCATCCAGCCATACAAGAGGACCAGTCAATGTTGGCTGGAGGAGCTCTGAAGAGCCCTGAGAAGGTCTTCTTAGGCAAGAGTACATAAATCCCCCGCCCCCACATCATAACCTACCCTCTGGGTCTCAGTTTCCCCATCTATACATGGAGACATCACTCTAGGGCAAGCACACTTTCTCTGTGAAAGGCCATATAGCAAACTCTTTTTTTAAATTATTTAATATTTTTGAGACATGGTCTCCCTGTAGCCCCAGCTGGCCTGGAACTCACAGAGGTCTGTCTGCCTCTGCCTCCAGAGTGCTAGGATTAAAGGCAGGTGTCACCATGCCCAGCTTTCTCTGTGAAAGGCCATATAGCAAACTCTTTAGGCTTTGTGTATCATAGGGTCCCTAGCCCTACTCTCAATTTAGAAAAAAAAGGAACTGAATGTGGCCCCTGGGCCTGTAGTCAGCAAACCCCAGGTCTAAGCATATAATAAAATCCATGACAGGGTCAGGGAGATGGCACAGAGGGTAACACTGCTTGTTGCACAAGCACAAGGACCTGAGTTCAAATCCCTAGATCCCTCACAAAAAGCTGGGTGTGGTCATCAGCACTTATAACTCAATACTCTGCAGAAGGGTGGGGACAGGAGGCTCGCTGGGACTTGCTGGCTACTAGCCTAGTTTCAGGTTCAGTGAGAGACCCCATCTCAAGGAAATAAGGTGGAGAGTGACAGAGCAGGACACCTGACACCCTTTTCTAGCCTCCACTCATACATACCCCTAAACACACACTTCATGCACAAACCCACAAAAGCAAATTAAATCCCTGTCAACCTTGGGAGCCTATGCATCTCTAAAAGACTCTTCTTTCACCAAACTGTAGCAAGAGCATGGGGCAATCGCAAGTCATTTAAATGGAATTGTAGGCTGCTTCACCCTGGAAGGAGTTTGTACAAATGTGGAAGAGGGGGCAGGCTTTCCTTTCTTGTCCTATACCACAGACACATACACACGTGTGCATTGCAGTAGACTAAAAGGCCACCGGAGATATAAGATCCTAGTTCTGGGGCCCTAAAGCTATCTATGTGGTAAAGATTATACAGATGGGAATAAGCGACAGATCTTGAGATGAGGCAATACTAGACTCTGGATGGGCTGTAAATGCAATTGTTCTTTTAAGGAGGCAGAGGCCCTCTCCTCAGAAGGAAACACATGCGCAGTACTGCAAATCTGGCCAAGAACCAGTGACTGAGTATCTCACAGGCCCTAGGGGTGAACCTACTACTATATTTTGCTAAATGGACTTAGTATCATGTATCACTATACCTGTGGAGTGTGCAGCTCTCAGACCTCATCAGAGAAGCACCACTGTGCAGCAGATGGCAGTTATACAAAGACTCACGACTGGTTGACGTACAGACAACAAGTATCTGGCATGCTCAGTCATAAGTAGGACATCTATACCATACCCTTTCCCATAAGATGTAGGGAGCATCATAGAAGAGGGGTAAAAAGACTGTAAGAATGTAAGAACCAGAGGTTGGGGGGTACTGGGGCAAAACAGTGCCTTCTAGACATAACAGGACCACTGCACTCCTGAACTCATAGCAGTTGTGAGTGCCTGCGCAAGACCTGCACAAGATCAAGCCAGCCAACATTCCAGCGTGATGGAGCACACAAGCCCCCACCCCCAGCTGAGGAATTACTAACAGTTGATGGGTGCTAGGGAAGGGAGAGTCAGTTTTCTTTAGGGGTGTAGTCCCTGGTAGGTTGACTGTGCTCCAGTGGATGGCCCCACACCAATTCATATACAGGCAGCATTCATTAGACTCAATGGGCTATAATAATAATAATAATAATAAATACATGAAGATGGGAGGGGGTTGGAGGTAACCCGGGAGAGCTGGAGGGGGTAGAGGGTGAATGTGATGGAAATATATTATGTATATGGATTAAATTCTCAAAGAACAAACAAAAATATTATATCTGTTTTTTAAAAGAGGCAAAGTATGCCAAAAAGGAAGAACACATGAAGACAGAGGTGGAGATAGGAGTCAGGAAGCCACAAAGACCCAGAATGCTGTCAGCCAGCAGCGGTGGGAAGAGGAAGCCGTGAGCCTCAGAAAGAAGTATGGCCCGGCCAACACAACTTGAGCTAGTTCCTGGACTTTAGAATGGTAAGATGGTTCGTTCCTGCTGTTTCGGTTTTTCTTAAATATTGACTTATTTTTATTTTTTATGTGTATGAATTGCATTGCCTCCATGTGTGTAGGTGCATCCATGTCATACAATGCCCACAGAGGTCAGAAGAGGGCATTGAATCCCCTGGAACTGGACGGTTACAGACGGTTGTTAGCCACCATGTGAGTGCTGGGACTCGAACCTAGGTCCTCTGCAAGAGCAGCCAGTGCTCCTAACTGCTGAGCCCTCTCTCCAGCCCCCATTGCTACTGTTTTAAGCCATCAAGTTGTACAAATTTCTTCCTGCAGTCAGAGAACACTAATATACATAGCTTCTCTCCTGTTAGAGCCACTGGTGTTCCCCATGCCTCTGTCAGCTATATTTTATCTAAAGAGAGAAGTAATTGTAATAAGAAACCATGACATGGGGGCTGGGGGTGGTTGTACAGGCCTTTAATCCCAGCGCTCAGGAGGCAGAGACAGGTGGATCTCTGTAAGATCGAGGCCAGCTTGATTTGTATAGCAAGTTCAAGGCTAGATAGGGCTACAGGGAGACTCTGTCTCAAAAAACAAAAACAAAAACCAACTCTTTACATAGATTTCTGCACTGTTACGTGTTTTGTAACATATGTATATGGCATGTAGCAGCTCTTGGGAGGAAGACATTAGAAACTATTCCATGGGGGAAGAACTAAAATTTCAGAAATGTAATATACTTTGCCTTGTTTCATCTTGGAAGGTGGTTTGTACAAATGAGGCAGGGTCATTAGTAAGTGAACAAACCAGAACTTGAACTCAGACCTTTTGTTCCAAATTTACACTGCCATCTAATTTGAAGGCTGGGTTAGACACAACGACTTTAGGGAAACAGGAACTCTGGGAGGGTTAGAATCAAATTAGATTCTGGATAAACAGTCCCTTTGAAATGGGATGATATTGCTTAGGTCTCCAGTCCAGGTCTGGTTGGATTCAGGCTCTGGTGAAGACTTACTTTGTGTCCTGTATCTGGGCTGACAGATCCCATCTGAGAGAGGCTCTTGACTGGGGACCAGTAGATCCACTGGGACTTGGACCCCTCTGTAGCAAGGGCTTCTTTGAACACTGAGGGTGGCCAGTTCCAAGCATGCATGAAAATCCCAGGCAACCTTGTGCTAAGTGCCAGAGACAGACACTCTCTGATTAGCTGGTTTAGAGTTCCTTCTATCACACCACAGCTGGACCAAACAGCTGGTATCCTAACAATCTCATGTGTACAGGAGCAGGGAGGAGCAATCCTAGGTAGGAACTCACTTTATCACAAAGCTCTGGCTCATAACCAGAATCATGACTGCTCCAGTGAGGAATCCACCAATGTAGATCATTATTTATTGCAAAACCCAAATGAGTTCTTAACTCGGGATCCTCTGAAGACCACAGATGTATTGATTGAGAGTGACGGAACAACCCACACTTAGAAAGGATAATGTAAACCATTCATTATACCTTTAATCCAAGCACATTTATTTCCAGCAATCCCAAGTGACATTCTGTGTGGTATTCTAAAGTTAGAGGGCTTGACTACTTATTTTCAAAGCTTATTATAAAGCTAACAGTAACCAAGACAATGCAGCATTTGCATAAAGATACACAAATAAGTCAGTGGAACAGGGGAACATCAAGAAAAAAGGCCTATACAAATGTGTTAAGTCGAAGCTGGAGAGATGGCTCAGCTGTTAAGAGCACTTGCTGCTTTTGCAGAGGAACCAAGTTCAGTTCCCATCACCCACATGGGGTAGCTCACAATTGCCTGTTAACTCCAGCTCCAGCAGATCCAATGCCCTCTCTGGCATCCAAGGGCACCTGCACTCACATGCATATACCCACATAATTTTTTATATTAAACTAATATTTTTTTAATGTTCAGTTGATTTTTGACAAATGTGCTAAGATGATTCAATGGGGGAAAGAATAGTCCTTTTCAACAAATGGCAGTCATGAGGGGGTGTCCTCACAGGAAAGGAAGAAACTTCCACCCCTGCCTCACACCATGTAGAGTAATTAGCTTGAATAGGTCAGAGACCAAAAGAGATTTAAAACCATAAAAATAATATAGCTAAAGTCTAAAGAACTTGTGTCTGGAATATAAACAACACTTGTAACTTAATATGAAGACAAACTAATTTACAATTTGGCAAAATATTTGATCAGACACTTCATAAAAAGATATACATATGACCAATAAATGCAGTAAAAGGCACTCAACACCATTACTCACCAAGGAAATGCAAATTAAAACCTCAGTGAAGGCTGGGTGTGGTACTGTGCATCTGTAATCCCAACACTTGGAAGTTGAGACAAGTGGATCTCAAGTTTAAGGCCAGTCTTGGTTGACTAGCTACATGGCAAGTTCAAGGGCAGCCTGGACTACATAGTGAGACCCTGACTTAAAAAAAATAAAAACAGAAACAGAGACTAGCTCAGTGAAGAACTACTCATATCCTTAAATTAAAGGCTTAAATTTAAATGTTAAATTACTAAATACTGATGAAAGCAACTAAAATTCTCATACATTTCTGGTAGAGGGCATAAAATTGTGTAGCCACTTTAGAAAGCAGTTATATACTTCCTTATACATTTAAAGATACACCTGTTCTGTGACCCCAAAAATGCTAGATATTTACCCCAGAAAAATTCATAGCCATCGGAGGGTTCATAACAGCTTTACTCAAAATAACCTAAAACTGGGAGCAACCCAAGTGTCCAGCAATAGGTAAATGTGCCAATTACGATACATAGACAAAATGGACTACTGCTCAGCAGTAAAAATAGAAACCTGCAACCATGCTACAACATAGATAAATCACACACACATGCACAAAAATATTGTGAATCCATGAAAGTACTATGCTCTAGAACAAATAATAGTAATCTGTAATGATGGAAATCATATCAGCAGTTGCCTGAGGAGAGAAATTTGGGAATGAGACTTGCTGTGAAAGGGCATAAAGGTACTTTTTAAGGAGATGGAAACGTACTACCTATTTGTGTGTGTGTGTGTGTGTGTGTGTGTGTGTGTTGTGTCTGTGTGTGTGTGTGTCTGTGTGTGTGTGTGTCTGTGTGTGTGTGTGTCTGTGTGTGTGTGTGTCTGTGTGTGTGTGTCTATATGTGTATATCTGTGTGTGTGTGTCTGTGTCAATGTAGGTCATGAAAAGGGAAAATATTTGTATTTGTCAAAACTCAAATTGGTTCATATTATTGTATATAATCTATTACCTTAATAGTATAATGAAACTTATCTAAATATCTACATATTGTGGGGTTCTAATACTTAATTTCAAAACTTCCCCAAAAGAAATTGGTGGAAAATCACACCCCAGATAGACACATAGGGACAAACTCATCACAGGTTTTTATTTTTCTCCTGGTGTTTATTTCTCCGTCCTGGTCTCCTGTTGGCTTGTGCTGATCCACCATTCCATGTCATGAGGACATATTTTTCCTAATTCAGAAAGCCCTCAGCCTCTGTTTAGGTTAGATACTGAGTTTTTGTGGGGAGTAAGAGCCATACTCTGCTCCGAGTGCAGAATCAGCTGGACAGGAGGTCCTAGCACCTTCTTGGCTAAAGCTGATTGGAAGCTCAGAGCAGTAACGGAATCAGGCTCTGTCATCCAGTCACAGGCCAACTGGACAATCTGAGTCTCCTGTGTGGGAGGCAAACCTGCCCCTTAGGTTAACAACATGAAGGAAGAGAGACTGTTGGGAGGCTGAGAACCAAAAGAGAGAGGCTATAGGAGGCTGGGCCACACCCCATCCTCCTTCCCAATTCCCATCAATAAAGTCCCGGGAAGGGGAGGCACATGTCAGGAATGGGGAGAGCCGGTAGCAGTTCTCTGTCACCTGTAAGTTATGAGGAGCTGGGGAGGGATTGGCAAGTTTGAGCAGAGTCTGCCATTGTGGTGGGCACACATCCCATTTCTCCACCTGCCATCACGTAGGAACTGCAGGCCATACCCCCTTCACCTCCCCAGATGTCCTTCTGCTGACCACAGTGGTGCTCTTCTGCCCTTGCATGGTCATTTCATGGCCCTCTCTGTCTGAACCATCTTCTTACTCTGCTTTACACTTCCTTTCAGGGGTTCGCATCTCCAGTACAGACACATACTCCTTCTCTAAGAGCCTCTACTGACTCCTCTGTCGGCCTTCTCTGACTCCTCCTAGCCGCATATCCTCTTCCTTTCCTCTTCCCCCACTGTACTCTGGGCACACTTGTCTGGCAGCTCACAGTAGTCTGTGCTGACTTTCTGTTAATAGTGAGAAAGACAGAGGCACAGTTCCATGTTGTCCCTCTCAGAGGTCCCTTCATCTTCATCTTCTCAACTCAGTTACTGAGCTAACATCAGTGGCTTTGATGGAGAAAAGAATTTCAGAACTAGCCAGTACGGAGCAGAGTTGGGGTTTTATTAAAGCTATTTTCATATAGACGCTAAGCAGCAAGGTTATAAGACAGTCAAGCGCCCAGAAAGACACACCCCAGAGCAGGTGCGGGTTTCTCAGAGAGGAGTCTTAGCCCTTCGTTGACTTCATGATAGTCATGTATACCATCTTAGTGTGTTTAAAGTTACTGTCTTCAAAGATTTGCTAAGGAATCTACATGAGCTCTCTGGGTGCTTCCTGAGGGACACCTAACAGGCTTATGATTGGTAAGATCACAGGCCTGCAGAAGGTAGGATATCTTTACAGAAAACAAGGTTAACAGTCTTATTTGAGAGTCTTAGAAAATGTCTGGGGAAAAGCATGAGGGCCTACCCAAGGTCGTATACATTCACGCCTTAAGCCTAATTCATTGACATTCTAACCTAAACTATCTATATGTGGAAGAAATATTATTTCTACATTGGCAACCTTTATAGCGAATGTTGACTGTGCTGGAACTCTTGCTTCTTGGCTGGAGAAGGCCTTGAACCAAGCTCCAGTGTGGGGTTCCTTTCCATTCTCATGTCCCCATACTTTTCCCTCTTTTTCTGTCCTGCTTCGCCTTCATCTGCTGGGATGAAGTGTCCCACCGCCTGCTGGCCCGCACAGTGGTGCACCGCATGCTCCAGATCTCCATCCTCCGGGCTAAACCCAGAGCAGACGTTTAGAGAGTTCTGGAACATGAGAAAGGATCCTGCAAGACGAATGCCCCCATCTGAGCCTGAGCAGCACACAGCTGCTTACTTGCCCTGTGCCCCGCCATGTCCGGGTCCCCGGGAGGTATCTTCAGAAACTAAGAAGGCCTTTCCTCCTTCTGTCCTTTGGGAAGAAGTGCAGAGAAAAATGGAGTAGATTAGTTTTCTGCTTGATCCCTGTTCCCTTAAAGCAGAGCCAAATTTAAAGTGAATATTGATGACTTCACAAAGACCAGTGTTTGGTATGCACTGAAAAACCATTGTGTATTCCCTAAATAGTTCGTTTTGTTTTCGAAAGTTCTAAAAAACTCACTGTATTGAAATGCATGTTGTTGCATCGATTTTTCTAAAATACACCTTGTTATCTTTTCTTTGGTAATTGGTGACTGGTAATGACTTTGGCAATTTAACATGTTCTTGCAGACACTTTTCCCATTCCCCTTGATAACTGAAGTCAGGAGCGAGGGCCTGTCTGTCAATCTCTGACGCCTGTCAGCCTGCATGATTGACGGCTTTTGGTCCCACAATAGAGACCATTTTTGCAGCCCCCGTTCTGTTATTTTCCCCTCCTTTAATACTTGTGGGGGATGGTGTTTGCTTTATAATCTGCGTTTAAAATCCAACTTGGAATGAGGCCAGCTCCAGAGAAATTATCACAATGTCTTGTTAGCTTTGCATCAGGAAAATTCCCTGGAGAGATCCTTAAGCTATGATTCCACCTTCTGAAATTACCTCTGCTCAAAAATCTAAGCTTCAGCCTTCATCCTGATCCCTTCAAATTCAGGAGAAAGGCCGAGGGGTCTGCCCAGCCGTACTGTAATAGAGGGCACGACCAGGGGGACGGTGTGCATCTGGAACAGAGCCGGGCCATCCCCTCCCGGGGCTTCGATGTATAAGCCCCCACATAATGAATGTGGTCTGCTAACCAGAGATCAGAGGAGGGCCAAAGAGTGGCTCTGCTGCGCAATTATATTCCTCAAAACCTGAGTGGGCAGGAACCAGACATCTCAGATGAAGCAGCAGCAGGCTCGCCTGGGCGCCACAGTCACATGATTGTAAGAACATTTTGGACAAATAAGAAAACAGCAAGATTCATTAGGGGTAAGGATAAGTGAGTGATGATGTGTTTCCCTGTGGCCTGGAACAGTTTGGAGCTCATAGACTAGAATCCGGTGAGACTTGATCGCTTCCCCTAGAAGGGACAGTGTTCCTTCCATACATATATCCTACCTGGTATGTGGCTGTTGGGTAAGAGTTCCTGCTGCCTGGGAGGGTGGCAGAGAGGGTGGCAGATAGATCACTACGGTCTCATGCCTCTGCCATGCTCGGTGCTGACTTGGGGGCAGCCTGAGTTCAGTCTGTTCAAGGCCTGTTCTGGGACAACAGCCAGGAGCCCTTGGTGGAAGCTGCCTGCAGGGAGTGTGGCTACAGGGGGAGGCCTCATCTCAAGCTTAAGCCTGTGACTATTCCCAGCCTGGTTACTGGGTAGTAGAGACTCTGAGCAGGTAAGAGAATGTTTGCCACACTAAAGGAAGCCTGGAAATATCGTGAAACTGAAAACCAAACCAGTATTAGGGACCTGAGAAGTCAAGGCAGGTCCACGGTGAACAGAAACTGGCCCATTTCTGCCTCATTTATAGAAAGACAACTCCTCTTCTGTGTTCCTGGCTTATGTTGGGAAGAGACAAGTTGTTCTTAAAGGGACCCGGCATCATTGTACGAAGCCAGACATGGTGGCGCATCTTTAATCCCAGCACTTGGGAGGCAGAGGCAGGTGGATCTCTGTGAGTTTGAGGCCAGCCTGGTCTGCATAGTGAGTTCCAGGCCAGCTTGGGCTACAGGGAGACCCTGTCTCAAAAAGACCGAAAAAAAAAAAATTAAAAAATACAAGAAAAGGTCCAAAACTTAGTAGCTCTCTCTCTCCCTGTTAACAATCCCAAACTGCTATCAACATTTGTTGATCCCGGTCCTAAAACCTGCAGAGTTCATAAAAGAAGTCAGTTTTATCTTCACTTATTTAGTAATATTTGTAATTTACAAAGCAGGTGCTACACCAGGAATTAACATACATCTTGGCATGTAAGCTAGATCATTTTGAGGAGACGGGAGTGCTAGGCAAGATAATGGGCTCCTAAAAACATCCATCCCCTAATACTCAAAACTTGTAGCTGTGTTACCTTGCACGACAACAGGGGCTTTGCAGATATGAGTAAATCAAAGACCCTAAAATGGGTGATGATCTGTATTGTGTGGCTTGGCTCTAATGTGGTCCAGCTAGTAGCCGTAAGAGAAAGCTAGGAGACCACAGTCAGAGAAGGAATGAGCCAAAAGCAGACACTGAACCAGTGCAGCCATAAACCAAGACAGGCCAGCAGCTGCAAAGAAAACAGCAAGACTGACCTCTCCCAGAAGGATGCGTTGGTCTCAGCCTGGGCAGACCCACTCAGGACTTCTGAGCTGTGCAATCTTAAATTCCTGCTATGTTCAGTTACCACATTGGTGCCATTTTGTCACAGCTGCCTTAAGAAATGAATACAATATGGTATCCTACCTTCTCATTCACAGACATCACATCTCAGTGAGTTTGTGTGACTTTGCCCAGAGTTTTGACACTTCCAAGTCTGTGTTCAGCAATAAGTCTGTCTGGTTCTAAGACACCACAGCCTTAACTGCCCAACCACATGCCTCAGTGGGCTCCAGCCACCTCATCAGATTCATGTCCTGTTTCATCCCTACCAACACCCTTGCTCCCACTGGCTTCTCTGCCTGAAACACCCTGCCCCTCATCTCCTTACATCTTGGACATTCCAGGGCTGGATTTCCTACCCACTCAGAAGAGCATTCATTCACTCACTCTTCCTCAGAAAGAGATACGTACAATCTGGGGAGGTGGCTCACTCAGGAAACTACTTGCCATGCAAACATGAGGACCTGAGCTTGGACCCCCAGGACCCACATGAAAGCCACGCAACAGAGCCTGAAACAGGAGAGTCTCTGGAACTCTTTGACCAGACAGTCTAGCCAATTGATGAGCTTCGGGTTCAATGAGGGATCCTCAAAAATAAGGTCTCAAAAAATAAGGCAGAGACTGGCATAATGGTGCTTGCCTTTAATCCCAGCACTCAGGAGGCAGAGGCAGGCAGACTTCTGTGAGACTGAGGCCAGCCTGGTCTACAGAAAGTTCCAGGCCAGCTGGGGCTACAGGGAGATCTTGTCTCAAAAAACAAAAACAAAAACAAACAAAAATGGTGGAGAACAAGTAAGGAAGATACACATCAACCTCTGGACTACACACACACACACACACACGGAGGGAAGAAAAAAACTGCACATTCCTACGCACACTTCCCCATAGCTCAGGGAAGGTTAGTGTTAGACCTATGCCTGCAAATCAGAATTGCCCCAAACATAACTCTGAAATCTGCTGCTCTTGTTTTCCACTAGACTCTACCTCTGAGAACCACTGAAGCAGTGTCTCTTATTTTGTTTTATATTTGTCTCCAGTTAGCATGGGAACTTTACAAGTATCGTGTCTTTCTTTTTCAGTTCTCTGTATTGGCCCACTGAGGTAGTTACTTTTCTGAGTAAATCAGCCAGTCTACAGAACCCAGATACCTAATCAAATATTAGTTTGGATGTTTCTGTCAAGATATTTTTTGGATGCACTTAATATTTAAATTGTTAAATTTAACATTACACTGTTCAACAAAATCTGGGTCATAAATAGTGGCCTCCTCCAATCAGCGGAAAGTCTCATTAGGCCAAAACTCACCTCCCTGAGCAAGAGAGAGTTTTCCCAACAATCCCCCTTTAGACATGAACTGTGTATCTTTCCTAGGACTACAGCCTGCTGCCCTCCCCCTGAAGAGTTTGAATTTGTCATCCTCCATCACGAGAGCCAACCCCTTCAAATCTGTACTCTTGGACTGTGGGGATAGCTCAGCTGGTAAAGTGCCTGCCATGCATGCATGAGGATCTGAATTTGGGTCCCCAGCACCCACATAAAAGCCAGGTGTGGTCATGCACATCTGTCATTCCAGTGCTTGGGGAAGGGACAGGGGCAAAGACAGGTGGATCTCCAGCACTCACTGGTTTGCCCATCTAGATAACTGGTGAGCTTTGGGTTCAGTGAAAGGCTTTGTCTCAAAAGATGTGATGAACAGCAACAGTGGAAGACACCCAGTGCCAACCTCTGGCATACACACCCATTCACACACCCATACACACACCCATTCACACACCCATACACACACCCATACACACACCCATACACACACCCATACACACACCCATTCACACACCTATACACACACCCATACACACACCCATACACACCCATTCTCACAGACCAATACACACCCATACACACAACCATACACACCCACTCACTCACATATACACACCCATTCACACACCCATACACACACCCATTCACACACCCATACACACCCATACACACAGCCATACACCTGCACACATGTACACACACGTAGTACTCACTAAAAATTAAAAAATGAAATCTACATGCACACACCACATCTCCCATATAACACCCACCCACCACATCTCCCTTACACACACACACATACACACACATACACACACACACATACACACACATACACACACACACACACACCATCTCCTTGGTTCTGTTTCTCTGGAGAACTCAAATACACTCATTCATTGGCAAGTGTTTGTTGGATGAGTTCAGGGTGGTATTCAAAGAAGCCCTTTGGGGAAAAGCTTCAGTAAAAAGTTTTTTAGACCTCAGAACCTAGCAAGACTTATTCCATGAAAAGTTTAGGAGCCCAGAGTAGATGGCGCTTGCCCCCAAATCAGGATTCCTGAGAAACCATACATGTCTTTCACTACTCGAAGTTTCTGGAAACCATTGCAGACTTGGAGGCAAGTGTTTGGGGATGCTGATCTCTCTGAAGAGCTTCAGATGTGGAAAAGCATTCCTGGAGGGAGAGAGGGAGGGAGAGGGAAAGCAAGAGGGAGAGCGAGAGCGAGAGAGAAAAGCCCCAGGTCTGGAACCCTCAGATTAATGAAGGCTGAGTACCCCTACCACACAAAACAACCCTGAAAGTATCTTTCAGAGTTTCCAGTGTTGTCTTTGAGTAACTTCACAAAAATTAGAGCTGTAAGCACCCAAGGGCCCATCCTCTACCTCCCAGAACACTTCATTCATTGTTTCTATGACCAAAATCTCATTTTTTGAGACAGAGTCTCATTATGTAGTCCAGGCTGGCCTTGAGCCCCCAATCCTCCTGCCTCAACACTGGGATTACAGACATATATTGCCATATCTCACTTGTTTCTGTGAAATTTTTATATGCCATGTATAAAGCAGGCTCTGGAACAAAATGGTGGCATAGAGAGATCAGTCTCATCCTCTCTGGATTTTGTTTTATTTTTTATGTGTACATGTGTGTGCATGAGTGTGTGTACATCTGCATGTAGAGGCCAGATGACAACTTTGGTGTCCTTTCTCAGGCTCCACTCGCTTTTTTTGTGAGACAGGGTCTTTCACTGGCCTGGAACTCAAGTTGGCAAATAGGCTAGACTGACTGGTCAGAGAGCCCCAGGGATCTGCCTGTCTCTGTCTCCCCAGGGTTGGGATTACAAGTGCGGACCACCACATCCAGTTTTTTTATGCGGGTGCTGAGGATCAAACTCAGATCTTCATGCTTGCAAAGCAAGGACTTTAACCGATGGTCAGACCCATCATGGAACATTCCAGAGCTTATTGGTAGAGTTGTGGGAAATAAACAGTAAGTAAAATAAAGCTCCACTTATAAAGCTCTATGAAGTCCCCACGAAGAATTAGAGGCTGGCTCCCTGCTCCTGAAGCTGGGAAGGCTTGTGTCTCTCAAGCGTGGGAAGGAAGCGGCAGAAGGAAGCAGTATGACCTCTCATCCCGAGGACTTCTACCTTGGGTGGTAAAGCATCTTCCCTGGAGCACTGAGGGTCAGAAGATCAATTCTACCATCCCAGAGAGGCCACGTTGTAAGGAAGCTGAAATTAGCCTTCCTCCAAAGATACCCCCAGGAGAGGCTCTCAGAGTATGTAAATAAAGAGATGCCTGGCCCCCTCCAGCTGTGCCACACTCCACATTCCAGCTCAAGAAATCTTTATCAACCTGCAGGAGAGTGCCTAAACCAGATTACCCCTGCCAGCCCTTCTCAAGTCCCTAACCTGAAAAACTACAAGAGATGACCAAATCACTGTTGTTGTCTCAAGTCGTTAACTTTAGGATGTACTTAAAATGCAGCAGTGAGTAAACAGAATTGAGTCACTGGAGGGAAGAGACGACTGCACACCAGGAAGGCAAAAGAGTCCGTATTAGAGATGACCTATGAGCTGAGTCCTAACCACAGAGCAGCAGCCACATCAAGGTGGGAAGAGCGCTGCAGGCAGGGGAGAGCACAAGGGCCTTAGAGTGGTGACAGACGGAAGCTCTCAGAGGAGCAAGAAGACAATGCGACTGAGGAGAGTGGACAGAGGGACTTTAAGAGGGGTAGAAAGGAGGCAGACCATGAAGAGTCTTTTAGGCAAGGTGACCAGATATAGCCTGGAGTAGTTGTATACCAAAGTACCTAAGAAAAATAGTGTAAGGAAAGAATGACTTATTTCAGCTCGTGGATCCAGAAGTTTCAAACCATGGTCCTTTGGCCCAGTTGCTTTAGGCCTTGAAGCAAGGCTGAACGTCCTGGTGCAGTAGCATGGGCAGAAGAGGCTGATCATCTCATGGTGTCCAGGAAACAGAGAGAGGGGACTTAAAGGGGCTGGGGACAAGGTGCGTCTTTCCAAGTCTTGCCACCAGGGACATACTTTCTCCACCTAGGCTCTACCTCTTACTTTCCAACACCCTCCAACAATACTATCAGAGCATGAAGCTACCAAAGGGTTCATTTATTAATGGAGGCAGAGCCCTCAGGGTCCAATCCCCTCTTGGGAACAGGACTATCAACTGGGGCCCAAGCCTTCAACACATGAGGTGGATACATTATGTACAAACCACACCAATAGTCCTGGTTCAGGCTTGTTGTGGTATAATCATATAGCACCCAGCTTAGAGCTACAGTGAAGAACTCAGAGATGAGACGCTGTGCTCTTTCTCTATCCTCCCTAGTCTCCAGGCTGACCCCTGAGTTCTTCATCTTCCCCTCCCACACTCTACCAAAAAGACAGCTCCTTCCCCCTTTGGTTCCCCTGTCCCAACACTGATATTCATTGTCTTTCACTTTTACCTGCTTTGGAAACAGCCAGACCTACTTTTTCCATGATTCCAGGTATATCACTATGCCTTCAGCTTAATGAACTGCATAAAGAGACTGCCTGGGGTGATGACTCCAAGGCTATGGTCCTGGGTTCAGGTTCTGGACACACAATAACTGGCCTGTATATGTGATTTAAAGTAGTTGCTTTCCTTTCTTAGGCCTTAAGAGTCTAATCTTTTAGGTAGAGATTTAAAATGTGTACTTCTCAAGGCGTCATTGAAAAAACTCAAGGGACTGCACTAATCAAGACTTTGTTTCGGAGGCTGGAGAAATGGCTCAGCAGTTAAAAGAGCCTACTGCTCTTTCAGAGGACCTGAGTTTTGTTCCCACAACCCATGTCTACATGTCTGGTAGCTCATAACTGCCTGTAACTCCAGCTCCAGGGGATCTTACAACTTCTTCAAGCCTCCATGGGTACCCACACACATGTGGCATACACACACATAACACATAAATTTTTCTAAAGAGTTAGTTTCAAGTTCAAGGAAGCAGGACAGGAGGAGAGGAGGAGAGGTATATACTTTGCTTTTATTAAAAAAAAAAAAGAAAAGAAAAGAAAAGAAAAAAAGAAAAAAAGATTGGACCCGAAGAAGATCCTGGGGAGGGATAAAGTGATTGAAGGTACACTCTGTAGGTACTTACCATGAAAACAACTTTTATGAGTTGTCATCCATGCTGAGGTGGCCTTTTGGTGATACAGTTGCCTTTGAGTCACCCAGGTTCTATAAGTAACCCCTCACCTATTTAATACCCTGAGCGCCTCCATTTTGTGTAAGTTTAACTGGGCAATCATCCAGTCATAGGACCACCCGTAGGAAGGTGGGTCATGCTACATAGATGGGCTGAATGCCTACTGTTAATGAGTTGTTCCTGCCTGGAATCCCACCTCCCAATGCAGAATTTCCTAGCTACAGCCAGGAAGTCTGTAAGCTACCTGCTTCCCAGGGAAGCGAAATTTCCCTTTTTCTTCTTCATGCCTTTCTTACTAAACATGCTTTCTTTAAGGCTTTGGGCTGCCCCTAGCATCTTGTATTTCTTTAATTTTTCTCTAAAGCTTCCTTCTCCCGGCCATGTGGCTGCCAGTCAGCCATTGTCTGACTTCCCCCACAGGCTCTAAACCTGCATGGCTCCATGGCTTGCTTCCTTTCTTCCCACCATTCGCCTCCTCAAGGCAGCTGTCAAGATGACCAGCTCACCTGCCCTGAGGAGTTCTTTTTCTTTAAAATCCTAATAAAATTGTAAAAGCTTAATTCGGCTGATTTGGAACTTTTTGAGTCTGGGAAGTCTTTCCCCATGGTCTGGAATGCCAAACACCTACACTGCGGTAAGTAACCTGTGCTGGATAGCTTTAGTGTCAACTTGACATACCTGGGTTGAGGGAGCCTCAATTGGGGAATTGCCTCCATTGGACTGGCCTGTGGCCATGTCTGTGGGGCATTTTCTTGATTGTTGATTGATTTCGGAGGGCCCAGCCCACTGTGGGTAGTGTCACCCCTGAGCAGGTGGGCCTGTGTTGCATAAGAGAGCAGGTTGAGCAGGGGCCAGAGGACAAGCCAGTGAGCAGAGTTCCTCCATGGCCTGTGCTCCAGCTCCTGCCTCCAGGTTCCTATCCTGAGTTCCTACCTTGGGCTCCCGGATGAACTGTGACCCAGGATACATAAGCTAAATTAATCATTTCCTCCCCAAGTTGATACTGGTCAGAGTGTTTTGTCATAGCAATGGAGAAACAAACTAGGACATAACCCAATAAACTGACTAGTTTACTAAGCTAGATTTAGGCCAAATAGTTTCTTTGGTCTGTTGATGTTCTGTGTATGCTCCTTGACGCAAACTAGAGTCACCTGGGAAGAGAGACCCTCAATTGAGGAATTTCCTCCATAAGTCTGACCTGTGGCCATGTCTGAAGGGCATTTTCTTAATTGCTAATTGATGTAGAAGGGCCTGGCCCACTGTGAGGAGCACTATCCCTAGGAAGGTGGGCCTGGATTGTATGAGAAAGGCAACTGAGCAAGCCAGGGGAAGCAAGCCAATAAGCAGCTTTCCTCGTCCCTCCTTGGTCTCTGGTCTCTGCCTTAGCTGTTGCCTCCAGGTTGTTGCCTTGCTTGAATTCCTGCCTTAGCTTCCTTTGATGATGGACTGTGAGCTGAAAGCCAAATAAACCCTTTCCTCCCCCATGTTGGCTTTGATGGTGTTTTAGCACAGCAACAGAGAGCAAACTAGAGCATGTGATGAGTAGACCTTTGTTCATACCACACGAGGGAAATTCTCTCAATAAGCTGCCATGGCACATCTTCAAATCAATCAAAGTGAAAGTGTAGAGACCAGAAGGCAGGTAGCCATGGGGAGATGGAGGGAGTCACTGTCACTCCAGGCGACATCTCTAATCCCAGTTCCCATTCCATGAGACCTAGCTAAATTGGTTTCTATGGGACCCCACCCCCCCAAGCCATTACAACACACTTGCTCACCCTCAGTCTGAGGTGGCTCCTTTATAACTGGCATCCCCAAGGAATGCAGAAATGCAGAAAAGTTGCCAACATGTGTAGGGAGTCCCAAGGAAGAAAAAAATTGATTGTTCTCTATAGGTGCTGGGGAGCTTGGCCAGCAGTTGCTTAAAGCTTAAGTAAGATGCAAACAGTAGCTTACTTACAACTTAAAACTTACAAACAGTAAGTGGGACCTACACTATTTGGGGGGCTAGTTCTGTGGGGTTAGGAGCAGAATCAGGGGGTGGAGCATGGAAGATGCACAGCATCTTCAAAAATGCGGAAGAGGTACATCCACCAGAAACCTGCTATGTGGGAGCGAGAGGGAGCCTAGGGCTAGAAGGTAAAGCGCAGCCAGGTCCCTAAGCTCCAGATGGCTGACTGAGAAGATAGGGCTGTAAGCAGAGGAGGCAAGAAATCATCACCCCGGCCCAGAGGCACAGGAGTGACAGGGTCAGGGAAGGAGGAAGGAGATGGCGGTACCAACCGGGCAGCAGAGACTACAGACGAAGGCAGCAGAGAGGATGGGGCCGAGACTGAAGTAGAACCAGAGCAGATGGACCAGACTGATTGGATTATTATGGGGGCCCACAGTGAGGAGTGCCCTGATTGGCCAGCTTGGTCAGGTGGCTTCCCTGGCCTATAAGAACTCATGAAGCGAGAATGGAGAAACCAGAAGTGTGGTGATGGAAACTGTACTAGGAAAATAAAACAATACCCCTACAGCGCTGTCAGACTTGCAGCTAGAGCAAGCAGAACATAAGTCACGGTAGAGGTGAGGGAAAAGGCACGACATTTTTACGGCAGGGATGATGATTGCAGCCTTGTTCTCAGTCGTAAAAGGTGGAATGCCTGCAGCCCAGACTAGTTAAACACAGATCACCCAGTCGATGAGCAGGGCCCTAGTAACGGCTTTGGCTTTTTGTGGTTGTGGTTGCAGTTGCTGTTTGATTTTAGAAGGTTTTGTTTTGTTTGAGAAGGAGAGGACAACCAGGGAAGAGGGGACAGAAGGAATGAAGGAGAGGAAAGCGGGGGGTGGGGAAAGAGGACCAGTATGCATGCAAGGAATACACAGGTCGGTGTAGCCCCGGCTGCTCTGGAACTGGCTATGTAGACCAGTCTGGCCACAAACTCAGAGCAGTCCTCCTGCCGCTGCCTCCCCAGTGCTGGGATTACAGGCGTTTCAGGCATTAACATGCTTAGGTTGGAGGGGTGGCATTGAATGCACAGACACAGAAATACACCTGTGAGTTTGCAGGCTTTGGCGGGGAAAGGTGGTTAACTGAACAGTGTGAATACCACGATTCTGTTTATGTTGAGAGAGGCAGCAAATTCTTAAAAATTACAGCACTCATAGGGAGTAGAACTTTCTGGAAGCTATTCTTAGGGGGAAGGGCCCTGTCGATAGAGTTCAGGAGGGCACAGCCCAAAGAAAGAAGAGCTGAGTGGGAGGACCCAGCAGAGATTTTTAGCAGCTGCTTGGAGTGAGATGGGAGAGATCAGAGATGTCTCCCCAAAACCCCTGTACAACCTTTTTAAGGAAAACAACAATAAAGATTTACATTCTTAGGCTGGAGAGATGGCTCAGCAGTTCAGAGCTGAGGCTCTGATGGCTGCTCTTGCAGAGGACCCGGGTTCGCTTCCCAGCACCCACATGGTGGCTAACAACTGTCCTAACTCCAGTTCCAGGTGATCCTGGAGTCCTGTTTGGGTTATTCTGAGTGGCTATTGAGCAGAAACTGGCCTTAAAAGCTTCTGAGATATATTTGGGTCACATCCACATATATTTATGTAAGTGTTAAAAACTGAAGAGTTATATACTGAACTGTCAACAGCAGTTATCTCTAAAGATGAAATGTCAGGGGTCCCAGGAGTTTGACTTTCTCTGCACTGTTCTGTGTTTTCCTAATCATACATTATTAGAATAAACAAAACATATAAAGAAAGGAAAAGGAAAATCTACTAAAATCAGACAAAGTGCACAGCAAATAAACACATGTTAGCTACAAGCAGAGTCAGCAAACAGTAATTAAGTGACAAATTAAATAAAGCCAGTAACAAAGACTGGGGGAATAATGAAAATCAGAAACAATGGGAGACTTCCCTCCCGTCCCCACCCCTGCAGAAACTCCCAGTCCTGCTTGGGAGATTGGCGGAGCCTTAAGGTAGAAAGCCCCAGTCTGTGGATTATTCCAGGAAGGCCTGCTGGGGGAGGAGCCCCAGGGCCAGATTGGTGGGTGGGGTGGGGTGAGACCTAGAAGGAAGCTGGCTCTCTCTCTCTCCCCTCTCTCCCCCTCTTCCCCTCTTCTCCTGTCTCCCTCTCCCTCTCTCCTCCTCTCCCCCTCTTCCCCTCTCCCCCTGTCTCCCTCTCCCTCTCCCCCCCCCCCGCTCCCCCTCCCCCTTTCCCCCCCTTCCCCTTTCCCCCCCCCCCCTGTCTCCCTCCTCCCCCCCCTCCTCTCTCCTCCCTCTCCCCCTGTCTCCCTCTCCCTCTCCCCCCCCCCCCCTCCCCCCCCCGTCTCTCTCTCCCTCTTGCCCCCTCTTCCCCTTTCCCCTCTCTCCCTGTCTCCCTCTCTCCCCCTCTCTTCTTCTCTCCCTCTCCCCCTGTCTTCCTCTTCTGAGTCCTCTTTCCCCGCCCCTCCCTTTCCTCTCCATTCCTTCTGTCCCCCCTCCCCTGGTTGTCCTCTCCCTCTCAGTTGGATTCAGGAGTCACTTCTGGAACCCACCTGTCTTTAAGGAGCTCCCAATCCAGAGAGAGAGGGGCCCCACAGAGACTCCTCCAGGCATCCAGATCAGCGGGACAGAGAAGGTGCCCATAGAGTGATCTCTCAGCAAAGTGGGAGCAAATATTCTTCTCTGGAAGACCAGGGTGACTTGAACAAAGGAGGATTCAGGCAAGTGACAGCACGGCTGTGAGCAAGGTGCAGGGGGTAGTGTGCTCTGTGTTCAAGATCTGACACCCTTCAGAGCAGGTGTCAGAGATGCAGGAGGAAGCCCAGAAGGTGAAGAGTCCTCCCGAATGTCATGGTCAAGAGCTGAGACCTTACTTCAGGGCCTTGAGAAATCAGTAATGGCCTTCAACTGAGGGTACCAGAGGCAGGAAGATACTGTAGAGGATGGTGGGAGAAGAGAGAGTCCAGGTAGGAAGAGCAGTTCCTGACTGAAAGGTACAGCCACCAGGGGATGAGGGGAAGCTGGAGAACCATGCCCTTGAGTGGAGCAGTTGTGACCTGGGCAGATACTGTAGCCGGCCTGGCATACAGTAATGAAGATGCTTCCAAGAGACTCTTGTGCCCCTTATTTTGGCTACCAGACTATTGAAACAATAGACCTCAAGAAACTGGAATTCCAGCAGCAGTCTCATGATGGGAAAAGAGAAAGCTTAATGCCTGGTGCCAGACAGAAGAGGAATTTGTATCTCAGAAGCGATTTCACACAGTTCTGAAAACTTGTCAGGCTAGAGAGCCCAGATAACGGTGGGCAGGATACATGCTTTGACTGGGGACTGCTTAGATATGCATAATTCTGGCCTCTACTTAAACTTCAGGCTCACTTCCAGACACCCAAGATGAACTGGAGGGGGCCACTGGATCTCTGTGTTCTTCTTCCCTATATGGCCACATTAAATAAATCTTTTTTTCCTGCTTTTTATGATAAATTTGGCTGTTTTAATTGACTTACCAAAACCGCATGGCTGAACCTGGCTTCTTGGGGCACAGACTGTAACCCCTAAGTTCAGCAGCAATAACAGGGCCCTCGTTCTGTGAATCTCTCTAGCAGACATTTAGTTCTCAGATGGAGGATCTTATTGTGTAGCCTTCATTCACACAATCAACTTACAGAAGCCTTGTGTATGCCCAGCCCAGGCCAGTCCAAAGACATAGACACAAATGGGACATTATCCCATTTTCAAGAAACTTATAGTTTAGTAGAGGAAGTAAATATGATATAGATTGATTGCGAAGATAATTGCAGGTATTTCTCCGCTTGTATATACAAACCTTTGCAGAGTGACCCCCTTTATTGTGAGACGGGATCTATTTCCCATGCCTTGAATCTGGGCTAATCTTGCAGTTTGCCTTGGCAGGGAGAATGTGGCCATTCCAACCAAGGCTTAAGAGGCAGGGGCACTGCTACTCAGACTCTTGGAATTTTGATATGCCGCAAGAGACCAGACCATGTGGAACAAAGCCGGCTCTGTTGAGCTGTCCGCGCTGGGACTGAAGCAAGGGAAGAAACAAAGCCAAAACCAGACCCGCCCAAATCAGCAGAGCCTTCAGATGGCTCCTGTTCGTGAGCAGCAATACATCACTTTTATTTACTTTTTAAAAGTCTATTTATTTTTGTGTATGTATTGTGCATATATGATATGTATGTGTTCATGCCTCCGGTGTTGGTCTTCGCCTTCTGCCTTGAGACAAGGTTGTTTGCCACTGCACTGTGTACCCCAGGCTAACTGGCCCGACAGGTTCCAGGGGATTCTCCTGTTTCCACATCTCATCTCATTCTATGGGATTATAGGCACACACCACTAAGTCCAGTTTTTGTTGTTTTTTCACTATTCCTGGTATCTGAACCCGGGTCATCAGGCTTGCAGAGCAAACACTTTTACCCTGGGAATCATCTCCCCGGCCTTTATTTTTATTTTGTTCTTTGAGTCTTGGGTGGTTTGCTACATGAGAGTAAACTAACTGGTACAGTATATAATAAACTAATCTTTTTAAGAGCATATTGTAAAACTTATAACTGTGATGTCGCTGGGGCCTCTTAAATAGCCTCCATTCTTGCCCTGTACCACCTGGAAGCAAGAAGCAGTGCTGGATCTTAGTCTAGGGGACTGCGCTCCAGGACTCTGATAGCTCTGCACATGCTGCAGCAAAAGTGCCTCATCTAGGATGTCCATGTAGCAAGGAGCCTTAGCAGTTAGAGACACTTCCCAGGGCAACAGTAAGGTTGGATGGTTGTCCAAAGCAAAGACATGACTCTCCAGAGCAAATTTGTGTGTGTATCTATGTATCTGTGTATATGTGTGTGAGCGCATACATGTATGCACATGTATGTGGAGGCCTGAGGTCAACAGCAGGTATTGTTTCTCAGGAGCCATCCTCCTTGATTTTTGAAATAGGGTCTTCACTTGGCCCAGAACTCACCAGGTGGGCTAAGCTGACTGGCCAGAGAGCCCCAGCTCTCCAGCTCCCCAGTGCTGGGATTACAGGTGCCGCATCGTATTGGGCTTTTTTATGCAGATTCTGGGAATTGAACTCTGGTCTTCACGCTTAGGCAGCAGACAATTTATTACCTGAACCATCTCTCTAGCCCTTCAGGGAAAATCTTAAAAGGGCTTACTGTTCATCATAAGAGATTTGGGTTCCTACAGTGAAATCCTCTGCACTGATGGGGTTTTAACCTGTTACCCAAATGCCAGTTTTGCTCTGAATCAGGGTGGGGGATGAGGTTCATTCACACTAACTCTGGGTAGGAAGAAAGTTAATACTGCCATGTGATTTTTTTCAGAAAAGTCACTGGGATGTGCTGCATCTTCTCAATTTTACCCACCAGGGTTTCCATGCGGAAATAAGGCAATAAAACTCCAAACTGGAAAAAAAAAAAAATGTGTGTTTCTTCAGCAAGGGGTTCCTTTCCTATAATGAACCCAGTGTGAGTGCCATGGGTGTCTGTTAGCTCCGTTGTGCCACCCTGTAGGAACCCTGTGAGCCCTGACTCTGTGACTGCTTCTATTGCCACAAGTCAGAAAGGCTTTGATATCTAACCCTGGTATTGCACATCTTCTGTCAACATCCAACTCTCTAAGAAGATGGAGTCTCTGGTCATCTGTAGTGGTTGTTGCTTATCCCTCCAGAAACCATTAATTCTATTTCTGCAGAGACTTCAGTGAAGTGTTTCACTCAGATAGCATAGGATAACAAAACCTAGCATGCCGCGCAGAAGAATCCCCCACGAAGCAAGTCCTCTCTCCTCCCTGTGACAAAATACCTAATGGAGACTATTTTATTTTGCTCCTGGTTTCAGAGGTTCAGTCCATGGTGGCTTGGCCCCAGGCATTTGGGTGAAACATCATGGAAAGCAGAGAGTGACAAGCAGAGACCAGAGACAAGATATTGCCTAGGACATGCCCCCCTTCCCCAGCATCCTATTCCCACCAGCTAGGTCCCCCACCCTAAAGATTCTGCAAGCTCTCAAAATAGCACACCCAGCTGCAGGAGATAGTTCACATACAAACATAGGCTCCACAGGGCCTCCCATACCTCCTCTTCAGTCTTCAGCTGCCTCTTCTCCCTAGGGCCCTTTTGACATTCCATCTCCCCTTCAGCCTCTCTGCTGTGTGACTGCTGGTCAGCCCAGACCCACATCCCCCACCTCAGGCTTTTCTACAGCTCTGCACACAGCTCTCCCCATTTTTCAAAGCCAGTCTCTCCACACTCATCCCCTAACACAACAAACAAGGACCCTTTGTGGGCTCTACCTTTCTCTGAACAATTTATTTTTATCACAAAGATTTGAAGGAAGAAAATAAATATAAATAAACAGATTTGAAGGAAGGATCCAGACATGGTGGTATACACCTGTAATCCCAGCACTCCGGGGGCTAAGGCAGAATTGACAGTTCAAGGACAGTTTGGATTACATAGTGATAGTCTGCCCCTTACCCCAAAAAAGATTCTAAGAAATATGTAAACAATGTACTATAAAGGCAGAAAGAAGAGATAAATATTCCTGACAAAGCGATCCATTAAAGGATTTGGAAAAGGCATCAGTAATCCTTGAAAGGTGAATAGGCTTTCCAAAGACTGGAGTCATGAGAACCTGCCACCTGGAAATGGCATGTGTGAGAGGGAGGACCCCTCCCAGGCTGGGGCCAAGGTTTAAAGGATGGATTTAGGGCTGGAAAGATGGCTCAGGGTGTAAAGTGCTTGCTGAACAAGCATGAGGATATGAGCATGGATCTCCAGTACTCAGGTAAAGCCATCTGCACCCCACCCCCGTGCTGGGAGGGTGGAGACAGTGGATCCATGGAGCTCCAGGTTCAGTAAGAGACTCTGGCTCAAAAAATAAGGTGGAGAATGACTGAGGAAGACCCTAATCACACACACACACACACACACACACACACACACACACACACGGTTTATCAGTTACTTTTCTGTGTTGTAATAAGACACCATGACAAAGACAACTTATAGAAGAGTTTGTTTGGCTTACAAGGTTCCAGAGGCATTAGAGTCATGGGGAGGCGTGGTGGCAGAGGTGGCTGGAGCAGAAAGTTGAGCACTCATATCTTCAAGGAGGCATAGGAAGCTGAGAGAGACAGACTGGAAATGGGTATGGCTATGAATTCTCAAAGCATGTCCCCAATGACAGGCTTGCTCCAGCATGGCCACACCTCTTAAAGGTTCCATGACCCTCCCCAAACAGTGCCAGAAACTGGAGACCAAGTGTCCAGATACTTGAGCCTACGGGGAACATTCTCATTCAAAGTACCATACATGTTTACCTATATAAGTACACACATACCCACATGAACATGTATATACATGGCAAGCACAAACACACACACACACACACACATACACAAACAGATGGGTTGTTGGTACAATCTCAGAGAACCTGGAGGACACTGGAATGTGCAGACTGGACTGACCATTGGAGCCACCCTGAAATACAGCCTGTCTCTGAGCACCAGGCACATGTGTGAGGTTCTTTAAATTCACACATGAAATATCAAAGCACAAGGGCTTGTAACCAAAGGAAACACCCACTAATCATAGTTTTCGCCAGGAACACCCTAACTGACATTTTAATTAACAAGCTGTTCCCCCCCACTCCGTTTTTAATATAAGGACTTCTTGTTGCTTTAAATCTAAAATTAATTAAGTGAGAGTTCTCCTCTGGAGGGGAGTATACGGCTCTCGCTAAATGGACGGGAGTGATAAGGTGAGATATATGGCTCGAAGTGACGGGGGTGGGCACTGAAAAATCCCTCACCTCTGCGGCAGAGGAGAACCAAACCAGGCGCAGCCCAGTCCATCACTGAGGACCTGGGGATGCTGGACTTTTTCCAAGAAATACTCCATTTGAATCTATAACCCAGCTCAGACTTGGAATTACAGAAGCTTAAAATGGTGTTACAAGGCCCTACATGATCCAACCCCTAACCCTCTCCTTCTGGCTTTAATCTCTCCACACTGTGCCTTGTTCTGACGCCTGAGTCACGCTGGCATTCTTGCTGTTTCTGAACCTGACAGACTCATCTACAAGTAGGGCTCGCAGGTCTCAGGTGCAACTCACCTCTCCCTATATCTCTAATCACCCCATCTAGAGTACTCACTGGTCCCTCTCCCCACCTCAATTATTCCCTTCATACCAGTTATCAGTAACTGAAGCCCTATGTTATTTATGCGCTCACTCTGTCTCCCTCTGATACAATGGCAGCTTCAAGAAGGCAGAAGCCTGTGGCTTGTCACTGATGAACACCCCTCCCGCCCCTGCTTAGAACATGGATGATGCTCGGTGACTGCTTGTTGGATAAATGCCATGTGGCATTCCCTCCGCTTAGCATGTTTTTCTCCTTCACTTGCTCTACCCCCTTCCTCCCCATATCTGCCTGCCTGACTCCTGCACACACTTCTGCTTTCACACTGAGCATTTCTCGACTTTTTAAGACTGTTCTAGGCTCCTCTTTGATCTCCCCTTTACAACACTCATCATCACCGAAATGAGCATTTGTTGGAACTGTTTATGTAATGTCCTCCCTAGGATGTAAGTTCTGTGAGAGCAATGCATTGATGAAATACTCCATAATTGATAGCTGCTATTTTTATTATGAGTGTCATCATGATGCAAGGCTCCCTGACCAAGGCACACTAAAGGACAACTCTCCAAGACAGCCTCAGGCATAGCCATGCTTCTCCTGTGTTGTGTGAAGGTGTTTAAGGATAGCAGAGCACTACAGTTTGGAGCTTAAATATGCCCCAAAGACCTGTGTGCTAAAGGTTTGGTCCCCCACATACCAGAATGGTGTATTGGGAGGTAATGGAACATTTGGGAGGTGGGACCTGTGGGAGATCCTTAGTGGAGGGTGAACTTAGGTCATTGGAGGATTGACACCAAAAGGGAATTTGGAAACCTGGCTCCTTCCTCCCATCATTTTGACCCCTGAGTGACCCGGTGAGCATTTCTTCTCTACCACATGCTCCTGTCATGGTGTACTGCCTTGCCATGTGCCTAAAGTGATGAGGCTGATGGCTCATGGACTGGAAGCTCTGAAACTGTGAGCCAAAATAAACCTGTTCTCTTTAGGTATTTGCCATGGTAACATGAAGTGAGGTAACACATATGTGAGGGGCCTTGGACCCCAGAGTCAGTCTGTTATACAGGAGCTCTTGACATGTATATCAGAAAACAGTACAGTGTCAGGTCTCTTCCTGCTGTTGAATTCTTCCCCTAGGCAGTGAGTCAGCTGTATAGCTTCATTATTTTGATTATAACATATTTTATTCATCTATTCTTCTCTTGATGGACATTTTAGGCTGTTTCTCTTTTTTGCTGTGACAAATAATTCAGTAATTATCCCTTCATCTTCCTGCATCATCAGATCTTTTCCTTTCTACCAGATTGTTCCCACCAGCCAACAAACACATTGTGATTTCTCTTCTCTCAAAAAAAATAGCGAAAAAAGTTAAAGACTTTTTGTCCTACATCCTGTTCCAATGACTAACCTACTTCTCTACTCCTTTTTAATTATGTTTACTTGTGTGTGTGTGTGTGTGTGTGTGTGTGTGTGTGTTTGCATGCACAGTACCAATGCACATGTGTGGAGATCAGAGGACAATTTGTGGGAGTCAGTTCTCTCCTTCCACCACATAGGTCCCAGGGATCAAACTAGAGTCATCAGGCTTGGCAGCAGGTGTTTTCACCTACTAAGCCCTCTCATCAGCCTCCTACTCCTCTTGAAAACCAATCTGCTCAGAGCTGCTTTAGGTCATGTTTCCACATCACCTCACCCTTACCCGCTCTCATCCACTTCCGCACTGTCCTTGTCTACCATATTTCCAAGGGAACACCTGCTGAGGTTGCCAGGAGCCTAATCCAACAGCAGCCAGTTCTCAGGCCTCCTCAGTTATCACCACCCACCACTTTGTGCCCTGTTGTTTGGCACATGGGGTCAATCTTTTTATCAGCATATATTAACTCTACAGAATAATAGGTTTCATTCTGACATTTTCATCCATGCATGTAGTATATGCTGTGGTCCAACTCACACCCCCACCACTGCCCTCGCCAACCTCCCTTGCTTTTCTCTGGGATCATTTTCTTTCTTGGAAGGTCTCATCATGTCCCCCTTTGTTGATCCTCATCTGAAGGAAAGTGATTTCTTCTCAGTCGCCTTCTCTAAGTCTCTTTATCTTTCTGTGCTCCAAGCCGTGGCAGGTCTCATGTGTCAGTCCTGAGATTTCATCTATTCATCACTGTGCTCATTCCCTGGGGAGTCCATCTGGCCCCACAGTTCTGAGTACTGTCTACATCCTGCTGCCTACAGGTTTCTTCCACTCACCCTGACCTCATGATGTCCAGCTGCCTTTTCACTGCCTTCACTTAAATGTCCAATGGGCATATTAAATTTAGTATGTTCTCTACACATGTCCCATGCTGGTTAGTTTTTATTGTCAGCTTAACACAACCTAGAGTCACCTTGGAAAAGGGAACCTCAGCTGAAGGATTTCCTCAATCAGACTGGCCTGTGACGGTGTCTTTGAGAGACTGTCTTGACTAATGATTGATGTGGGAGGACCCAGCCCACTGTGGGCAGCACCATCCTTAGGCAGATAGGACTGGGCTATATAAGAAAACTAGCTGAGCATGAGCCTGAGATCAAGCCAGAAAGCAGCATGGTTTCTGCTTCAGTTCCTGTCCTGACTTCTCTCAGTAAAAGTGAAAGCTGATATAAACTCTTTCCTCCCCTAAGTTGCTTTTGGTCGTGGTGTTTATCACAACAATCGAAAGCAAACTAGGACATATGTTGGCGCAGTCCCCTCCCTTCAGAAAAAATAGTAGTTCCAGTCTTTCAGGTGCTCAGGCCTGAAGCCCCATTGCCAACCTGGATTCTTTTCACTCTATTCCATCCTGCAACACACACATCAGCAGTACCTTCAATACCCGCACAGCACCAGCATCTAAGGCACCAGCATCCCTTACCCCAAGAACTGCAACAGACACCCCATCAGCCGGATTTATCACGCCTGCAGTCTATTTTTGGCACATGCATGGCATCTGGAGTGATCTCTTTAAAAAACTCAGATGGCATGGCTACTCCAATCAATCCTGCAGTAGCTGGTGGGGCTTTGCATGAGCTGAGCCCTGACTCCCCTCTACTGCCATCTTCCCCATCACAACTCTCCTTGCCCTGGCCAAGCTGATCTACCTGCTGTTCTTCAGACTCATCGAGCCTCAATCTACCTCAGGGCTCTTGCATTGACTATTTCCAGTGTTCAGGGTGATCTTCTCCACCATCCCCCCCCGCAACACACACACACACATCATCCAAGACTAAATGTGTCCCTGTTAAGAGGTCTTTCCTGAAAACCTATCTTGGTCAATTCAGGCTTCTGTAATAAAAATGCTCTAGACTTGGTGGCCTACACAGCATCCATTCATCTTTCACAGCTCCAAAAGCTGAAAGTCCAAGATCAGGGTATCAACATGGTCAGGTTCTCTGTGAGGGCTTTATCCTGGTTTTTTCCCATAGTAGAGTGAAAATAAGCTCAGGTTTCTTCATCCCTTGATATGAAGCCATCATGGGGGGCTCTACTCCCATGACCTCATCCAAACTTAATTAACCTCCCAAACTTCCATTTCCAATGCCATCACACTGGGACATGAATTTAGGGATTTAGTCTACATCACCACTATGCAGAACACAGCACCTCATGCTCCCAGATCCTTGTTAATACTTGCAAGTTTTGCCAAACTCACAATAGGTGAATGAGGTAGCATGCTGTTTTAACCGATAAACCCTGGCTGTCGATGAGGTCTTGTCACTGCCTTTTTCACAAGTTTCCTTACTTCTTGACCCACTTCCCACTTGGCCACCTGCTCAGGGCTTTCATGTCCTCTCACACTCCAGAAGTGGTGGCCTTTAAAGACAGTCACTTGACAGTTTTTTCTTGAGCCACCCCATGGCTCAGTTCTTCTAGGCACTGAGGGTAGACCAGGGATCAAGAGAGACAAAGACTTGCTCTCATAAGTTTGCACTCTAGGAAGGCAAGTTAGAAAATAACCAAGAACACAAACAAGGAAATGATATAAATTCAGACCACGCTCTGTGCCATGAGAAGAAAGACAGGTTGCGAGGGTGGTTGCAAAAAGCCTTTCTGAGAAGGTGGAATTTGAGCTGGCAGCCGAACAAGGAGATGGAGCCAGCAGTGGAACAATCTGTGGAAGCACGCTCTAGACACAAGGGCCCAAGACCAGGCTGGTTGTAGGGACAAGACAGAAGGTGACACCGAGGCAGAGAGAAGGGAAGAGAGGCGTGCACCAGGTAGGAGCAAGAGGGCTGACCTGAGAGCTTGGACAGCATAGGAAGTGTGGATCGTGGGAGGATGTTGAAGCCTCCTCTGTAAGAGAGCCTCATGCCCACATCCACTTCCTTAGGAGAAGTTGTGCAGTGCCTCGACCTGGGCAGAACACAAGCTGCTACAGGGAAACAGGCAAGAGTGGATGGAGCACTGGACGTTTCTGACTGCTCACTGCTGAAAACCCTTCAAGGATTTGGAGAGCCACCATCCTGGGAGTCTGGGGAGAGGCAGGGTCTGCTCTACATGACGGAGGCTAAAAGGCCTGGGGATTTGTTCTCCATGACCTTCCCAGCCAGAGCAAGAGATAAGGCCATACAGTCAACTACCAGAGGTGGTGTCATTCACTGTGGCCGTCAAAGGGGGTGCTGCTCTGTTCTAAGGCATGGAAGATGGAACAAAGGACATAAGGGTGCTGGATAAAGCACGGGTCCCATTCAAGGAAGTCAAAGCTGCCCTGCCCTTGCCAGTAGAGCGAGGCCAGCCCCAGCATGGCCAAATCTTCAGACTGCCCAAATGAAGCTGGAAAGGCAAACTTTTATGTAAAATCTCCTAGTTTTTATGCTGATTACAAATTCAAATTGGGGCAAAGAGGTCAGACATAACTCACCAACTACCTTGCTTCTAATGTCGTATCCTTTTGAGAAAAGGAAGTCCTTTCTTACATCTAACAAGGTCAAAGGGGGAGCATCTGAGCAGAGGGTTGGGAAAGCATCCTCTGGAGACGGAAGCTTCTTGGCTTGAAAGGAAGCAGCAGAATTCCACTGCAGCTTGAAGCTCGGGTATTCAAGGGTAGGCTGGCTGAATCCAGAGGACAAGAAGCTGTGACTTCTCTGGATTGGAAAAGGTCACAGGCCGGAGAGTAGAGCAAATATACATACAGCAAGACCACCTGCAGGTGGCCCTGCGCATCCCAAAAGCATCCTGGTTTCTCTGGAAAGAAGAGGAATATTAGGCAAGAATGGGAAAGCAATGGTCTAAGAGCTGTGGACTCTGCCACCAGATGACCTAGGACCTGAAGCTAGCCCTCTTTGGGCTTCCCTTTCTCCATCTGCATAATGAGGGATGGAACTAAATGAGTCTTAGGAGCAAGTTCCCCTATGCGGTTCCCCACTCCTGGGACAGAGCAGGAGAGGCAGCCTCCCTGGGGATGGCCCCATGGGGCGGCTGGAGATGCACCCTGAGACACCCCCACACACATCTCCCCACCACACACTGAGCAATCATTTCTGGAATAACTTCAGATTCAAGCAGCTTTTGTAAACTGCCCCGTTTAAATTAAAACAAATCAATATGCTTTCTAAAATTTAGTCTCAGCTAAACAGCTGTGACAGTTCATAGCAACCTGAACTTGAAATGAACCCACCCTACGTATAAATAAAGCCTTTGATGTCTTCATTAGTTTCTCACATGCCATTTTTTCACAGTCTATCAGGCTAAGTGCTTTGCAACTTATATATATTTTTGCAGGAGGAGTATTTAACCTTCTGATTAGTCACTGCAAGCAGCACAATGACAGAAACCCTGATTTTGCACACAATGAATTTATTGATAGATTTAGCCCATTAGCTGTATTTACCTGTCAGTTCTATGGACACTAATGAGTTGTTTTTCAAGGACTAATGAGAACTGTAATGGCTAATGGATGTTTACAGCTTCACCGCGCCGCACCATGTGATGCCATGAACACCCGCTCCTGTCCCTCCGAGTCTTTAATTGGCACCATCGGAGAACTCTTTAATTACATTTGAGCAGACAATAAAGATCCCGGCCAAATCAGTGGGAGGAAGCAGCGGGATTCCACAAGAGTCTGGACACTCCAGTGGGTACCAGCCTGACGTTCTAGCCAGAACCGGAACTTCCCTCAGGAAACACTTTGATAGAAGGAAGTGCTGAAGAACATCCAAGCAAGATGTGTCTCTACCAATCTTCCTGCCAGCTCACCCCCAGGCTTGTAGAGCAGGATGGGAGGTCATTGTCCAAACAGTCTACATACAGGGACACTCCAGGCACTAGAATATGGAACACCCTTGGGCCCTTAAACTTTTTGATCCTCAAGGGCATGTCTTGTTATGTGTTAGGTACAAAGATAGAGTTGCAGTTAATGTCCCTATCAGCTAGATCTTGGCATTAGCAAGAGAGGGTTGGCTCACCCTGAACTTCCAAGGAAGTCCTTGAGCTCTGCAGTACTTTCTCACGCATTCACGTATCTGTCCATTCAGCTGGCATTTCTCAAGAAGCCGCTGAAGACAAAAATACACCATAAATGGTAGAAATCCAATAGCACCTCACCGGGTAGACAACAAAGGGAAAGAATAGCTAAGACTGTAGAATGCTTTTAAGAAAGTGAAAGCAAGCTGGGCGTGGTGGCCCACACTTGGGAGGCAGAGGCAGGCGGATCTCTGTGAGGTCCAGGCCAGACTGGTCTACATAGTGAGTTCCAGGCCAGTTGGGGCTACAGGAGACCTTGTCTCAAAAAGACAAAAAATAAATAAAAAATTAAAAAAAATTAAGAAGACGTGAAAGTGTGCTCCTTTCACAATTTCTTTTTTTAATATTTTATTTATTATTTTTATTTTGTGTATGAGTGTATTGCCCGCATGTATGTAAGTGCACCCGTGTCATGCAATGCCACGGAGGTCAGAAGAGGGCTTCGGATTCCCCTGGAACTGGAGTTAAGGTGGTTTGTAGCTGCCATGTGGGTGCTGGGAATAGAACCCCAGTTCTCTGCAAGAGCAATCTTAACTGCTGAGCCATCTCTCCAGCCCTTCCTTTCACAATTTCTTAAAAAGCCATTGCATAAATCCTGTTTTGATCACAAGGCCTCATACTTGCTGGACCTAATAGATGTTTCTGATCAGAATCGGTGTACCAGATGTATTTATTCCTTTCAGTAGGTGAAGGTACCTGTAATCAGTCCTTCACAGGAGTGCAGAGATCTGCTTCACTGATCAATCAGATCTTCCCTCAGAGGGGCTGGTTAGGAGGAGGAGGCCGATCTAGGGTGTGTTATATGCACGGTAAGCCTGGAGAAAAAGCGAGCTAGTGGGAGAACAATGGGGAATGGGGATGGTCCACAGAGAGGATATTTGCTTATTAACCCAATGGGATCACACAAGATCACCGTGCATAGGACACAGGGTGCAGCTATTTGAAGACCAATCTGTGAGTGAATCTACTGCTGGGTACACACTGCTATCAGCCTTGATCAGGACCCCAACCAGTCCCAGGAGGGAAGCCTGACCTCTCTTAGTACTTCCTATGGGCTGTGAACACATTAAGTCTGGTGAAGAGGGTGCTGTTAGAGAAATTAGAAGAGCAGTTTCCACAGAGAAGTGGGGGCGGGAGCCAGATTGCACAAGGATTAAGGAAGGAGTGGGTGGTAAAAGTGAGTGATAGAGAGAGAGAGAGCAGTCACTCATGGGGGTCAGGAGGACCTGAGCACGTTCATAAGTTTCTAGAAAGATATCAGCCCAAAAGGAAAGATAGGAAATGAAAGAAAGGGCAGTGACTGATGGAGTAAGGTCTCAGCAGAATCGGGAGTCGGGCGAGAACAGAATAACAGGGAAGAGGGACTGGCCTCAGAATAAGAGGGAGACTTTGCCCAGCATTTGTGACATGGAAATGCAGACACTGACTTCAGCGCTCCTGATTTTGTTCTCCAAGAAGACTAGGAGATACGCTTCTTTCCAGTGCTAGAAGAGGGTAGAGAAGATTGGAACAGTCACACTTGAGCTGTCAAAGGCATCTCTCAGTACGAAAGATTTTGAGGTGTCCCTGGCTGGGGCCTCCCAGTAACCATCTTCAGGAGACTCAGTCAGCAGAGATGCCTGACTCTGCTCAGGAAGAAGAAGTAGCTGAATGGTTTTACCAGGAGAGTTGCATACCTAGGGCAGAGGATGCCTGGAGGTAGTGTGATCTTGACCATGGGGACTGAAGTTCGCAATCTAGAGAAGGAGGCTGAATGAAGGAAGTAAAGGAAGGGGTTAATAGTTAAAGAGACAAGGCTCTCAGGACAAATGAAACAGAAGGACATGGGACAGATCTCTGGGATTTCAAGACCCACGCAGTCCGGATCAAGGGCTAACAACATGCCCTGCTGCAGAGTTGAATCCTTTTACTCCTGAAAACCATCTGGGTTGGCCATTTATGTCTGCACACAGAGGCAGGCAAGGGTCAGGCTTAGATGTGCTACCTCATCAGGTCCCACATCTCATCAGGTCCCACATCTGGTGTTCTTCACTTGACCTTAGCCGAAAGACTAAGGGTGACCCCACAGTGGTGTTCTTAGAGTGACTTCTTTATGTCCCAAGTCACAGCCTTCCTCCAAGGTTTGGCACAGTTTTCATGGCCAATAATCAAGTCCTTATTAGAAAAGAAGCGTTTTGAAGCTCCCAGTCTGCAGGAATACACTCACCTCGCCTTTTCTTTGCCAGGGTCTTGTGAAACGTGGAGTCTTGTGTTGGATCCTATCAGACAGAAACTAGAAGGGCCCCAAACTGTTTTCCAAGTCTCAGGAACTCTCAGGCTCCTTGGAGAGGACCTTTCAGAGAGTGATGATATCCTTAGTAGCTCAAGCCCCTGAAACCCACCATAGCACCATGAGCCCCACCGACCAGTGGTAAGTTGCAAGTTGCCCCAGCCATGGGAAAGAAATGGACAGAGGGGTTGACCCAGAAACAAAAGATTGCCATCTTTAGAAGGAAACCACCTGTGCCACATCAGTGTGCTCAGACCATCAGCCTGAGCCATAGCAATGGAGAATTTTCATCAGGAGAAGAAGAGAACAGGAAAGAGTTAGGGGGAAGAAGGAGCCGAACCTTTTTCATGCTATGTGTACAACTCCATCCCAGGTCCTTTGGGAACATTCTCTCATTTAATTTTCAAACCAACCACGCGGGGCGAGAGTCAAGGGCGAGAGTCAAGGGCGTGGGTGGCTGCTCTAGCACTTGCAGAGAGGTAGCAGCACAGAGCTGGGCTTTCAGGCCACGCCTTTCTTTCTTCGCTGGCAGGTGGGTGCCTCCCCCACAGCACACGCTGCTTCCTGGAGACTCTGCCTCCTCCACTAGAAGCAACAACCCGGCCTTCCACTACAGCCACCACACACCAAGGACCCTGTCTGCTGGTTGCTGGGTTGAAGCCCTCCTGCTTGCCAGATCCTGGGGGAACAATGGTATAGTTACTATACTAAACGCCATACTATACTAAAGTGTAAGATTTTAATTTGAAATAAAAAGGACCAAACTTGGAGTCATAAGACTCAGTGAGTTAGTTTCTAGCTCTTAGTTCCCCCCAGCTGTGTGAGCTGGAAATGCCATTTTCCACTATAAGGCTCGGTTTCCTCCTCTGCAAACTCGGAACTTGCTCCTCATGAAAATACATATCATTAAGGACATGCCACAAAATGTTTAACAACTAGCTTGCACAAAAAAGAGGATAGGGCTGGTGGGATGGTCAGTGGGTAAAGACTCTTGCTACACAAACCTGGTGACCTGAGTTCAATCCCTACATAAAGGTGGAAGGAGAGAACTGACCCCACAGGGTTGTACTCTGACCACCACATATGCTCTGTGACATGCATGCCCACATACACATCATGCATGAACACACATGCAGAGAACTGACCCACAAGGTTGTACTCTGACCACCACATATGCTCTGTGACATGCATGCCCACATACACACATCATGCATGAACACACATGCAGAGAACTGACCCACAAGGTTGTACTCTGACCTCCACATATGCTCTGTGATATGCATGCCCACATACACACATCATGCATGAACACACACGCACAATAATAATTGTTTTGAAAGGGAAGAAAAGAATGCTTAAATTCATACTGTTGGCTGATTTCCACAGTGTAAACACTTCTGCCCTGGCAGATGACAAGTCAAGGACACAAGGTTCCATCCTTGTACCATGTACCTCTGGGGTATATGGGTACCACACTGTTGTACAGAATTCCTTCCATGTAAACAAAATAGACAAAAATAGGCTCCAGAGATCCATCTCTAGCAAAGTGATAAGAAAGTGGTGTGATGCTTAGTATTGATTACAAACACAGTTTACATAATTATCATTTTATATAAGTTAATCTCCAGTACTGGCTATATTTAATGACTAACAAAATTCTTAAAATATAATTAGTAATTCTTATGAGCTAGCTCCAATACACCACCCAAAATAGTGGATTTTATGGGCTGCGTTAGGGATAGAATTGGAATTTGAACCCCGGTCTCACAGACTCATGAGTATACAGTGCCACCAGCTTCCTGCCTATACCGCAAGGTGGAGATGTGGCTGCCTAGAATTGCAGGTCATTCCTAGGCACTATTAAGGGAATGGAAGGACCTGCTGATCTGCAAGATGCCCCAACACAGAAAGTTGGTATGGCTGCCCTCCTGCCTCCAGATAGGGTATGTGCTCAGCCACCTGTCGCACCTCTGCTAATCAAAGCAGCCTGACCTTTTACAATGATATTAAAGGCTATTTTGAGGTCTAAGCATCTTGTTTGTCTTCCCAAGAGCTGGACTACTGATTTAGTTCCTCCATTTACTCCTCTCAACCTCCCAGGGCTTCTCTTTCCTCTCCTGTTAAAATGAGCCAGGTGGACCCGCTAACCTTGCAAGTCCCTCCCAGATCTGAAGCCCTCAGATGTGAGTCACTACACAGGCACTGCCAGAGGTTCTGACAGCTTCAGAGAAAGCAGGTGACAGAATCATGGCAGGAGTCAGAGGAGCTGCTGGAGGGGGTTGGACGGGAGGCAGAGACCACATAGGAAACAACTGGAGAGTCCCAAAGAAGCAGCTGAAAGGGTGACAAGAGATCCCTTTTTATGCATTGTTTTACCGTGTAATACATGTCTGGCGGTAAGCTAACTAATGCTGGCTCCTGATCCCCACTGCCATGTAAAATAACAGGTCCTCTCCTTCTCTACATGCACCTCGCTTCCTCATTCCTAAATAGAAGACACTGAATTCTATGGCCTCTGACTTCCTTCCTTCCAATCTGACTGTTATATCCTCTGTGACCGTGGAGTAAACCCTAAATGCAAGGACAGGACAGAAAAGAGGGAAAGGATGCGGGACATGTGACCACCAAGCCAGATGGGGCTCAAGGAGAAGGGAGTACTCTGTACTTCAGCTTCAAGGAGGATGTAAAGAAAGTGGGAGGAATTAATGTATGTGCGGGTGCATGGATAGGTACACATGTATGCGTGTGCGGTGGAGCTGGTTCTATATCAGGAAGCAAGTGTGCATGGTATTGGGAGTACCTGCCACATGCAAACAACATCCCAGGCCTGGGACAGTTCTGAGACTAGTATACTGGGGTGTGTGCCACCTGGAGATACTAGCAGAGGGTTGCCATGGGAGCCCAGGAACAGTGCAGGCTGGGAAGTGACTGTTGGGCGTAGCTCCCTCATGAAGGAGCCTGTGTCACGCCTTTGGCAGAACATCAGGTGGGAGTCTCAGTGCACAATGAGCTATTGTTCTTTGAGGCTTTACGCTAAACCCGTTTCCAAGGTTTTATGAATCATTTTGCTGCTGATCTTAAAAAAAATAATAATATACAAGCCACAGTGGAAGAAGACTTCGGCTTCTTTTCCAAGAGAGGGACATGAACTTGGAAAGAACTCCTTCCCATCTCTTGCCTGAGCAGATGCTTGATCTTCCCCACAACTGTCAGAAAAGCCTCTTTGAAGGCTGTGATTCTGCCTGTGGCACTGGGCACCTCAGTACTGAGCCCCAGTGAGGGGAAAATCCTGAAGCAGGAACACATAAGCGCCCAGACTTGGGGACTGCCAAGCTGAATGACTGACAAGCAGCTTGGGCTAAGGCCAAGCGATTGCTGTGTGACCCAGGCAGTCCCCAGAGATGCGTGTGTCCTTAGGAAGCTCACTCAGCAGCAGCAGCCTGAGTGGAGATGAGTGTTTGCCTTCCAGGCATAAAGTTAGCACTGTTTGTTTCAAGAACTGATTTCCAAGGAGGCACACACCACTCCCAGCAGCTTCCGGCTTTGTTCCTTGCCCTCCTGTCTTGTCTTCTGGTTGGCAGGCTGAAGTTTCTCTTTGAAAGCCAGACCACAAAAGACCATGGGAGGAAAGCCTTGGAGTCCAGTTACTAAAGGTGCAATGGCTGTGCCCCTTTAGGTGTCCTAGCTCCCAGGCAGAAACTTCAGCACTGCGTCCCTCTCAGGGCACCTAAGCCTGTGCTAAGTCTCAGCAACTTGCTTAAGCAGCCATGATGTTCAGACAGAGAATCTGCTCCAGACAGTGGTGCATGGGGCTGCTCATTCAATAACGTCGTCTCTCTGGGTTTCGTTGTTCCAGATGGAAAGTCAGGGGTGGGGAGGAGTCTTCTCAAGAGCCCATCTTGCTCTTCCATCACCAATGAAGACCTAGCTTTGAAATTCCCCAGCGGCAGATGTGTTCCTTCACCTGCTCTGATTCCCAATTCTGATACGGCCCAGCTCATGTTTGTACCTCCTGTTTGTGCCTCAGTTTTCCTGTGTTCCCTGGAGGCCCAGACTCTGAAATACTTCCTAGCCCCCAGCCAACACTTTCCTTCGCCTCCCAGGCCTCAGTCCCCACCTCCTCCTACTGGCTGGCTCCGATTTACAGATGGTTCCAGCGCTGGTTATTATTTAAACGAGCTGCTTCTGGCTCACATGTTAATTAAAACCCGCTGTCCAAAATCTCCTGGTACAATTTGCAGTGTAATCTGTAGCCTCTAGTGCATCATTGTATCTCTATTAAAAGGGATTCTCTGTAATGATGCGGGGATTTAATTAGTTTCTTTGCCAATGTTGTAAAACACAGTGATAAATGAGCCAACAGGTCCGTGGATCATTATTCTCCTCAAGATGAGCTTATTAGCTGATTATGAATCATTAACAAAGTCTACACGGGATTTTCTTATCTAATTCAACACAATTTTTAACATTCAATGCTCAACATCCATTTCTTTCCACCAGCAACATTGTGCAGTGATTGCAATCTGTATGTGTGGCTCCCAACTCTGGGCTTGGGTCTTCCTCCTCTGCCTACTGAATTTTAGATACATGGAGGGGGAAACATGACACGTGATTGGAAACTATAGTGGGGTGAACTCAGAGTCTTGTTTTATGAAGTATGAACAGGAGATGGGGACACGTATATTTGTGCTTGTATGTGTGTGAGTGCATGCATATTTGTGTATGGGTGTGTGTACATGCAACCTTGTACATGTGTGTGTATCGGTAGCAGAGGGGCAGTCGGGGGATATAGGAGTTCTTATGTACATGGAAATGTGTTCCCTGTATTCACATACTTTACACACTCTGGCTCTTCTTCTGGGTAGGCATGCATGGACACACACAAGTACATTAACAAAGGGGGAGCTTCAGCAAGAGAAAATTCCATATAGACTTCCAGACTGATGTTATCCAGCCACTCTGTGAGATGTCCATTTCCCCAAGTTTCCCACAGCCCCTCCTATCTTCCCAGTCTAAGAAGTATATCTTCTCATATACTTATGTGGTCCAGGCTCTGAACTTGGCACTACTGACCCTCATGACAGTTCTGTGAAATGAGAAACACTCTCCCAGAAAGTGAGAGACAAGAAAATTGGGGTCCAGAGAAGCTAGATGGCTTCCTGAAAGCTATAACTAGCCACCAGTGAAGTCAGGGTGTGACATAGTTCCCCCACTCATTCCAAAGCCCTTTCTGAAATGCAAGACTATTCCCTATTCCTACCCAAGAAACCCATGTCTCCGTGGGATGACCTGGATGCCGTTGCCCCACCTGGATACTGTGCTACCTCCAAGAGTGCACCACCTAAGCCCTAGATTTCTACGAGTTGAATATGGGAAGAGCAGCATCTATAGCCAGGATGTGATTTCCCCTGGGAGTGCCTTTGGGGTTTGGTCTTAACAGTTCACATCATTGTCTTATACGTTTTCATTTTAACAAGAAAATGGTATCATTTGTGCTTTCAGCTGCTCTGACCAAAAATATTACTGCTAACAAGTATGACAGCTGCCAAGTACATATGATGTGAAGAAAAGAAGATGGGCATTATCTTCTCAAAATTGCAATGACCACAAGACATGGGTGGGTAATACACATGTGAGTGTCACTGTCACAGTTCAGGGGCTTGGAACCCCGACCTGCTCAGATATCAAGCGCACCAGGCAGAAGGAGCCTGAAAAAGCTGGATTCAAGGAGTTAGGGAATGTTATGGGCAGAACTGTGTTTGCCCACAATTCATAAAAGTAAGTCCAACATCTCAAAATGTAACTGGATACGGAGATTGAGCCTTTAAGGAGGTAACTGAGTTAAAATGGAGTCATTGCGGGGGGGGGGGGGGGGGGGCGGTGCTGGAGAGATGGTTCAGCAATTAGGAGCACTGGCTGCTTGCTCTTGCAGAGGTTTGGTTCCCAGCACTCACATGGCAGCTAACAACCATCTGTCTATAATTCCAGTTCCAGGAAAATCTGATCCCTTCTTCTGACCTCCACAGGCACTGCACAACACAGGTGCACTTACATACGTGCAGGCAATACATGCATGCATATAAAATAAAATAAAAATAATAAAAATATTTTTTTTTTGGTCTTTTTGAGACAGTGTCTCCCTGTAGCCCCAGCTGTCCTGGAACTCACTATGTACACCAGGCTGGCCTTGAACTCACAGAGATTCACCTGCCTCTGCCTCCCGAGTGCCGGGATTAAAGGCATGTGCCACCACACCCAGCCCTAAAATATATTTTTAAATGAAGTCATTAGGCTGGGCCCTAAGTCCAATCTGGTGGGTGTCCTCAGATGAAGAAGAAACTAGAATTTGCACATATAGGGGAAGAAGACACAAGGAGACTATGGCTATATACAAGCTAAAATGACCCTGCCGACACCCTCACCTCCTCATCTCCAGTGCTCTGAGAACATTTAAGTTGCTTCCATTTAAGCCACCCAGTCCATGGCCACCTTGGAGAGAACAATTCTTTATCCAGTTGTCAGTATAATGTCTGAAGGAGGTCAGTGAGTATGCGTTCTAGTTTGCCTTCAATTGCCATGACAAAACACTCTGACCAAGACCAACTTGAAGAGGAACATGTTTATTTGTCTTACATCTCCAGGGTCACAGTTCATCGCTGAGGGAGCCCAAGGTAGGAACTCAGGGCAGGAACCTGGAGGCAGGAGCTAAAGCACAGGCCATGGAAGAACACTGTTTACTTATTTGCTCCCCTGGCCCATGCTCAGCCTGCTTTCTTATATAATACAGAACAACCTTCCCAGGAGTGGCAGCACCCACAGTGGACTGGGCCCTCCCACATTACTCAACAATCAAGAAGATGCCCACAGACATGGCCACGGTCCAGTCCAATGGAGGCAATTCCCCAATTGAGGCTCCCTCAACCCAGGTGTGTCACGTTGACAACTGAAGCTATCCAGCACAGAGTGTGTATACTTACAGTCAATGTCCACACCCACACAGGTCCAACATGGCTAACAGTGAATGCCTGGTTGATTAGGAAATCTCTTGGATGAGGCATGGTGGTTCCAGATAGTGGGAGAAGGAACACAGTAAGTGGAGGCCTGAAGAGAACTTAGCAGGAGTCAGGAGCACAATCAAGCCAGTGGTGTATTAAAGAAACTCTAGTTCCAGCAAGAATATGAAGTTCTGGACAAGAACGAGAAGTCAAATCTTGGTCATGCCCACAGGGCAGCAGCATGGAGATAAATCTTCATACAGCTCTGCACAAGCTCACAGAATCAAAGAAAGTTTCCTAAGGAGGTAGGTTGCATGTTTGGGCATCAAGTAGCTACAAGTTCTATATCGGGTAGCTCTTGCTATGTAACAAAACACCCTGAAACTCAATAACTTTAAAAAGCAAGCATTTCTCCCTGCTCCTAAATCTACAGATCAGGTAGGCTTTCTGTGGATTTTAGTCTGTTCTCAGTTACTCTGGGTCAGCCTGACTGATACCAACTGGGTTTGCACATGCATCTTCTACGAATTGGAAGTTGAATGGGGAGGTGACTCAGGAGGGCCTCACCTGGAACATTCGGCTATATTCCCTGTGTCTCCATCAGGTCATGTCAGCAGCAGGCATGCAAGAGACACTATTCTGGGCAGGTTGTTTCAGGGGAGGCAGAGACGCAGAGGATGCAGGAATCTACACATCTACCCACATCACATTGGCCACAGTAAGTCATATGGTCAAGCCCAAAGTCACAATAGGAGTCAACTCCGAAGTTATGGATCCAAAGGTTTAGATAAGGGAGGCTTTTAACTAGGGCCATTGGTGCTACCAATCTAGCACAGTGAGTGAGTCAAATATTTCAAACTGAAGTCACTGGGAGCTAAACTAAACTCAAACCCATTTGTGGGTGGGATGAGGCTGATATGTTTGAATACTTGGTTCCCATCTAGTGGTGTTGTTTTGGAAGATTGTGGGACCTTGAGGAGGTGGAGCCTTGTTGGAAGAAGTGCCACTAGGAGCCCACGTTGAAGTATGATCGTCTAGTCCCATTTCCGGTCTGTTCTCTGCTTCCTGAGTACACACACAATGTGACCAGCTGCCCCATACTCCTGCTGCCCTACCTTCCCTTCCATGATATGCTATACCCTTAAACTATAAGCCCAAATAAACCCTTTTCCCCTTATGTTGCCTTTTAGTCAGGTATTTTGTCACAGCAATGATAAAAATGAGCAATGCAGCCACTTATTCCTCCTGCCTGGTCAGGAATGGTTTGAAAGTTGACAGAGCTGAGACAGACACCACCATGCAGCCTTACACAGAGGAACTACAAATAACCACATGGCCCCTCTTCATACAGTTGGGGGGTGGCACTGGAATGCTGTGTGGAGTCTGAGAACAGTGGGGTCTTCAGGGAGTTGCCACTTCTTTGCTCTCCACACACTCTCCATAATCGCACGTCTGCCCCATGCTAATTGCTTTTCTCCTGCCCTAACACCAGTGAAGAGCTCATCAGAAGCAAGGCTCTGAGGGACAATATCTTTATATCCAGAACTGAGGAAAAGAGGAAAAAAAAAAACTCCTGGGGCACACAAGTGGACAGATCCTGAGCAGGTGCTGAGGTAATTCTAGAAGATTCCACACAAGATGACACCCGACTGCCACCAATATTGAGAATTACAGAGCTATTCGAATCCATGAACATCTCCAGATGATTTTCCTGATCCCCAGCCTCACAAATCCACTTCCCTTAGATGTCCCATAGGTCACCACCATACACCATGAATTTATCTTCATTCTCACAAAATATGATCCTCCTCCTACATTCCTGATCCCCATCACTCAAGCCCGAAATCTGGAAGTCATCCTTCCAGAGGTCTCCTACCCCTCTCCCTGACTAACACAACCCTATCCATATCGCCACAGTTAGTATGTTTTTGTCATTTTGACCATCTACAGAAGACTGAGGGACATGTCAAAACATCAGTGTAGTCATTCCGCTCCTTGACTTCTACCTCTTCAACAGTTCCCCACATTGCTTACAGCCCTCTGTGGGACCCAGCCCCAGCATAGCTTCCCTGCCTCAACCCTCTCCCCTCTTCCATGTGAATGTTAACTTCCTCAGTTCTTTAAATGGCATCTTGACTTCACTCTCAGGCTTTTGCATATGCTGCTTCTGCTGGAAATACTCCCACGTACCGCTCCTACTGCTTGATTGCTCCTTGAGCTTCAAATATCAGACCAGATGCCTCTTTCTTAGAGAAGGCATCCTTTACCCCATAGCCTGGTGCACGTCTTAGCCCACAGAACCCTCTTTATAGCACTTGTTACATTATCTTATACCTCTATGCTCATCTGTGCCCATATACACACTAATCTGTAAGCTCCTTCAAAGTAGAGCCCGTGTCTGGGTTCCAGTACAGCCCCCGTACTTGGAAGGGTATCCACACAAGGTGAACACACAATAAAGGATTGTTTAATGAATGAATGAAACCCACATGAGCCACAGAAGTTTAATTTACACTTTCCAGGGGAGTTTCCATCTACCTATATTAAATCTCTTTGTCAGAGGCCAAGAATCATTCATATAGGGATCACAGAAGTTAAAGTTTTTATATCTGAGGTTTTATTTAAACATGGTGTACTTGATAAACAAGGAGGCAATTAACTGGGAAATGTGTTCCTTGCCTTCTGCTCATAGAAGAATCTTACTCCATGCTCAACACCAAACAGGCAAACATCTCTAGAGTTATTGATTAAAAGTTAAGACACTGATCTCCTCTGCAAACTCCCCATTGCTGTATTGCAAGAGGTCGTTCGGTGAATCATAACATCCATTGTGACCTACTTACATTTAGCTGTGGTGTTTAATCTAAAGAAAAAAGAAAAAAAGACAAGCTGTCATCTCTGGCTTCAAGGAATTTTTGGAAACAGATTTGAATGAGTGTCCTCAGAGGACACTCCAGGACTGGAGGAATATTTTGGCTCAAGAGAAAAAAACTTTCTCATTAATAAAAGCAAAATGAGATAAATTCTAGAATGGAGACAGGCACAGAATAAAGGATGATGAATAACTGCCCAAGAACACAGAACAAATAGATGTGAGTGTGTAGAAGGGCCGTGTAGAGCCATGGGGATGTGAGGAGCAGGCACTTAATGGATTGAGAAAAGGATGGAATTAACATCAGAATTGGGCTGGGAGATGGCTCAGTGGGTCAACTGTTTACCATGTAAGTCTGAGGAACTGAGTTCAGCTCTCTAGCACCCATGTAAAAGCTAAGCATGCAGCATGTGTCTGAAATCTCAGCGCTGGTGGGGGAGGGATAAGAGGATCCCTGGAGCTCATTGGCTGGCCAACCTATATAGCTGAACTGGTGAGCTCCAGATTCAGTGAGAAACCCTGTCTCAGAAAATAGGATGATGGGGCTGGAGAGATGGCTCAGTGGTTAAGAGCACTGGCTGCTCTTGCAGAGGACCTAGGTTCAGTTCCCAGCACCCACATGGCAGCTAACAACCATCCATAACTCCAGTTCCAGGTAACCTGATGTCTGTTTCTTACATACATATAGGCAGAACACCCATACACATAAAATAAAAAATAAAATTTTTTTAAATTGTTAAAATGAGACTGGAGAGATGGTGCAGCAGTTAAGAACACTTGCTGTTCTTCCAGAGGACTCCAGTTTGGTTCCCAGCATCCACACGGCAGCGAACAACCATTTGTAACCCTAGTTCTAATGGATCTGACACCCTCTTCTGGCCTCTGCAAGCATTACACACACATGGTACACTTACATAAATACAGGTAAAACACTCATACACATAAAATAAAAATAATTAAAAATTGTTAAAAGATGAAGGGCAATCAAAGAAAACACGCATCAACTCCTGGCCTCTACATATACATGTACCCATGCCTACATACATGCACATACATACATAAAACAAAAATAATCTAAAGAAACTATCAGAACGGAGACTTTTTAAAATTAAAGGAAATATGTCATTATATCAAAAATAGATCAAGTGAAGGAAATGCTATGCCTAGTGTCATATCATACAAAATCTGCAAAGTATAATGGGGAAAACATCTTTAAAACTTCCAGAAAAAGAAGATAGATAATTTGCAAAGGAACGTTAGCAGAGCAAGAACAAAATTCTCAGTAGCGATGACAGCTGACAAGAATACAGTAAAGGATTAGTTCAAAATGCTGAATGAAAATAGCTGACAATGGGAGATCCTAGCAGACAGTCTGAGAGGGTGGGCTCTGACCTCCATCAGTGTAGCAGCTGTGATCTCAGCACACCACCAGAGAATACCGGGTTCTGGCCTCCCTCTGGCATAGGGGCTGAGAATGCAGGGGACTGCCTGAGATTGCCAAGATCCTGCCTCCACATGGTGGGGCCCAAACCTTAGAAGGAAGCCTGAGTGTACCTGACTAGAATCCGACTTGGGCTTCTGTGGGTACTCCTGAATAACAGATCTGAAGCCATCAGTTCCTTCCAAAATAAAACTTGAGAGAACCTGAAACCTGTACTAACCAGCTTTACATAACCAATGAGAAAAGGACCCCAGCACCCCAATAATAAAAACAGAAGCATACTTCAACTTAATGCTCATATTATTCTCATAAAAGAAATTCGCATACCAAAATCACAATGAAAGAATAATACAATGTAAAGCCAAAACTCTATGTCCCCACCAAACTCCACCAGTCCTGTAGAAAAGTTCTACAAGGAGAATGCACTAGAGATAACCCAGGACACTGAATTTAAAAGAACAATCATAAACATGATCAAAGAATTCAACAAATTTAAAGAACACACAAATAAACAAATGAAAGAAATAAAGAAGATAGGGATAAATTTCTGAATGAATTCACAAAAGAGATAGAAACATTGAAGAAAACTCAGGCAGAAATGAAGAAGGAAGTGCAAAACTCAATAATCCAACTTGAAAAACAGGAGAAAGCCTCACCGCTAGAATGAATGAAATGGAAAATAGAATATCAACACTGGAGGATAAAGTTGAAGAACTGGACCACTCAAGCAAAGATTATGGAAAAATTTTAAAACCACAGGAATGGAATATGCAAGAGATGTGGGACACCATGAAAAGACTAAATCTACATATCATAGGAACAGAGGAAGGAGAAGAATTTCAGATTAATGGTATTGACCACATCTTAAACAGGATTGTAGAAGAGAATTTCCCGAAATTAAGGAAAGACATCCCCATACAAATACAGGAAGCACATAGAACATTAAATAGACAGGATCAGAAAAGAAGCTCCCCATGACATATCATAGTAAAAACACTAAATGTGCAGAACAAAGAGAGAATACTGAAAGCAGCAAAAGAAAAACAAGTCACGTACAAAGAAAAGCCCATCAGAATTACAGCTGACTTAACAATGCAAACTATGAAAGCCAGAAGAGGCTGGACCAAGGTATTTCCAGTTCTACAAGACAAGAGATGCCAACTCAGAATACTTTACCGAACAAAAATGCCTATTATAGTTGAGGGGGAAAGAAAAATCTTCCATGCTATGAATAGCCTGAAAGAATATATGTCCACTAAACCAGCCCTTCAAAGAATACTTGACGCAATACCGAGAGCAGAGAGAGAACAACTATACCCCAGGGCAATGAAAGAAAATAAATAAAGGTATAATTGAGGAAACACAAAATTACACAGAAAACACAAACAGCAATCAAAATGATGGCAACCAACACACATCTTCAATAATAACCTTAAATATCAATGGACTGAACTCCCCAGTCAAAAGACACAAGCTAAGCGAATGGATTAAGAAACAAAATCCATCTCTTTGCTGTCTTCAAGAAACCCATCTCACCTTCAAGGACAGGCACTACCATAAGGTAAAAGGATAGAAAAGAATATTTCAAACAAATGGAGCAGGGGTTGCAATTCTAATATCTGACAAAATAGACTTCAAAGTAAAACTAATCGGAAGAGATAAGGAAGGTAACTTCATTCTGATCAAAGGAACAATCAACCAAGAAGATATTACAATTCTTAACATATATGCACCAAACTCTGGTGCACCCAAATTCATTAAAAACAACACTACAGGACTTTAAGACACCCATTAACCCCAACTCAGTAATAGTATGGGACTTCAATACCCCACTCTCTCCATTAGGCAGGTCAACTGGACAAAGAATAAACAGAGAAATGTCTGAATCAAATGGACCTGACAGGCATCTTTTGAATATTCCACCCACACACCAAAGAATACACTTTCTACTCAGCACCCCATGGAACATTTTCAAAAATTGACCACATACTGTGCCACAAAACAAACCTCAACAAATAAAAAAAAAAAAAAAACTGAAATAATTCCATGTATTCTATCGGACCACAATGCAATAAAGCTCAAAATCAACACTGGACAAAGCGTTAGTCACTACACAAACTCATGGCGATTAAACAACACACTCCAAAACAATGAGTGGGTAAAAGGAGAAATTAAGAAAGACATAAAAGAATTCCTGGAATTCAACGAAAAGGACAATACAACACAGCACAACCTCTGGGACAATTTAAAAGCAATCCTAAAAGGGAAGTTTATAGTTCTAAGTGCCTACATTAAAAAAAATCAGAAAGACACCAATTGACCTAACACTGCCACTCAAGATGCTGGAAAGGCAAGAACAAATGAAACCCAAACCCAGTAGAAGAGAAGAAATAACAAAAATCAGAGCAGAAATTAATGAAATAGAAACAAAGAACACAATACAAAGAATCGGTGAATCTAAGAGCTGGGTCTTTGAAAATCTAAGCAAGATAGACAAACTCTTAGCACAACTAACCAAAAGAAAGAAAGAAAGAGAAAATCCATATCAACAAAATTAGAGGTGAAAAGGTAAACATTATAGCAGATACCAGTGCACTTCAGAATGTTATAATTCTTTAAAATCCTATACTGTTAGACAATGTGAGAGATAAATAATACATAGGTAGTTTTCAATAACCAGAGGGAACCATATCAGTCCAACAACCTAATGACAAATTATACATACAACTAGATCAAAGAATACCATATATGTCTAGGCAAGGTTTATCTGAGAATGTTTGGTCTTTGCCCATGCCTTATCTACATGGCACATGGTAATTAAATATACCAGACTAGTGGAACTAACCTTGGATGCTTAATAGCCATACTTTGGGGCATATACTAATTTGGTCAGAGGGACATAAAGGACAGTTTTGGATCCTAGGCATCTCTATAGACCCATATCCTTAATGAACATAGATGCAAAAATTCTCAACAAAATACTTGCAAACCACATACAAACACACATCAAAAAGATCATACACCAGGATCCAAGTAGGTTTTATCCCAGAGACGCAGGGATGTTTCAATATACGCAAGTCAATACACATCATTAATCATATAAATGGACTCAAAGACCAAAACTACATCATTATCTCAATAGATGCAGAAAAGGCTTTTGACAAAATTCAGCATGTATTTATGTTCAAAGTCCTAGAGGGAATTGGACTGGAGGGAACATACCTCAACATAATTAAAGCTATATACAACAGACCCACAGCCAACATCATTCTAAATGGAGAAAAACTGGAAGCATTCCCATTAAAATCAGGAACCAGACAAAGAGGTCCACTATCTCACTCCTTTTCAACATATTGCTTGAAACTCTTGCTAGAGCGATAAGACAGGAGAAGGAAATTAAAGGAGTACTAATTGGAAAAGAAGGTCAAACTATCACTTTTTGCAGATGATATAACACTATACCTAAGAGATCCCAAAATTTTCACCAGAAAACTCCTAGAACTGATCAACAATTTCAGTATAGTGTCAGGTTATTAAATCAATCAACAAAAATCAGTAGCCTTTTTTATTAGTCACTTTTCTGTTGCTGTGATAGAAACACTGACCCAAGAATTTATAGAAGGTTTATTTCAGCTTACATTTCCAGGGGAATTACAGTTCATCATGACAGGGAGGCATGGTGGCTGGAGGTGGCTGGAGAGGAGGAGCAAAAGCTAAGTTCTCACATCATCACACAGGCACAGAAAGCAAGAGAGCGGCTGGAGATCTGGCAAGGCTTAAGAACTCTCTAAGCCAACCCTCAGTGATGTGCTTCCTCCAGGATGGCCACACCTTCTAAACCCTCCCAAAACAGCGCCACCATGTGGGGACAAAATGTCCAAATACTTGGAGCCTATGGGGGACATTTTCATTCAAACCATCACACCTTTCTATATACCAACGCCATCAGACATGGCCTTCTAAGCTTCTCTGCCTTCTGCCAGGTTGTCAACCATTTCCCTGATCTGCCTTTTCTACTCTGAATGCTGCCTGGATTTGTTAGTTTTCTTTTGCTATTATGATCATGGATTGGAAGAATTAATATTGTGAAAATGATTATTTAAAAGCAATATATAGATTCAATGCAATCCCAATCAAAATCTCTATGACATATTTCACAGAATTAGAAAAGGCCACCCTTAAATTCATATGGAAGCACAAAAGACAGCCACAAAGCAGCCCTGAGCACAAAGAGCTGGGGGAATTACTGTACCAGATCTCAAAGTATACTATCAAGCTATAGTCATTAAAACAGCATGGTACTGGCACAAAAATAGACACATAGATCAATGGAACATCATTGAAGACCCAAACCCGAGCACACACAGTTTCAGCCACCTGATATTTGACAAAGGTGCCAAGAACACACAATGGAGGAAAGACAACATCTTCCACAAATGGTGCTGGCGAAACTGGATCTCTACCTGAAGAAGAATGAAACTAGATCCTTATCTTTCACCATGTACAAAAGTGAACTCCAAATGGATCAAAGACCTCAATGTGAAACTATAAACCCTGAAACTATTAGAAGAAAATATTGGCAGTAATTTACGGGATATAGGTATAGGAAAGGATTTTCTAAATCAGACAGAAGTTGCTCAGGAGTTAAGGTCAGCAATCAACAA
>NW_008352899.1:1762917-1763221 GCF_000622305.1 Nannospalax galili | reverse complement strand
AGACAGGTCCTAAAGATCTAAACAAAGAGTTTTCAAATGAAGAAATAAAGATGGCTAAGAAACAACTCAAAAAGTGTTCAGCATCATTAGTAATTAGGGAAATGCAAATTAAAACCCCCCTAAGGTATCACCTTACCCCAGTCAGACTGGCTAAGATCAAGAGAACAAATGATTCCAAATGCTGGTAAGGATGTGGAGAAAGGGGAACGCTTGTTCACTGCTGGTAGGATTGCAAACTTATATAAACTCTATGGAAAACTGTGTGGAGAACTCTTAAAAAACTGAAAATGAGTACCATATGACT
>NW_008352899.1:1762139-1762599 GCF_000622305.1 Nannospalax galili | reverse complement strand
CCAAGCGAAGCCAGCCATGGTCGAGCAGGACCTTTGACTTATCTTCACATAGATGGAACTGGTAAAAGAAAGGAGCCAGGAGCTCCTCCCAAGTCCATGAGACCCCTGAGGAACACATCCTCAAATGACCTTAAGTGTAAGATAAATTGATTTATTTGGGCAAACTGTATGGTCTTAAACACCCAAAAGGAAAGTATAACCAAAGAGTGAAGTCATCATTATATTTCTTTAAGAACTCAAGGGATTTCACTTCCCAGACATTAGGCTTAAGTACATATAAAAAGTTATTTAGACAATTATTGCTTATTGATGATTTTTGTGCCTAACCAGAAAGTGCTGCTCAGATGTAACACTTAAAATCTTAGTCTGCAATACTGTAGTGCCTACCTGTAGCTAAGGGAGACAACCCTCTATTGTTCTAAAATGATGGGTAAATTTGTTTTCTCCCCCTATCTAGAAG
>NW_008352899.1:1750346-1761969 GCF_000622305.1 Nannospalax galili | reverse complement strand
AAGAAATTCCAATGGACTCTCATATGAACATTTAAAATTTGCCCTGTTCTGACTTTTTTCTAGTTCCCTGTCTAGAACTTGTAATGCTAATTACTCTAGCCTTTACTTCTTCACGTCCCCTATTCATGATTCAAAGACTTTCTTTTCCCTCTACAGATAAGGGTTATGCAATTTGGGAGTCTTTTAGATAGACCCACTGAAGGGGTACTCCAATTGCCTCACCCTGCGTCCCTGTTCAGCATGGAAGAAACCAGAGCGGTCTGTGTCCTGATTCCATATCCGCAAGTTGGGTAACCTCTTTGGAGGTGGGAATTGGCTAGGTAGTTAGGGGAAAAAGACCCCAAAGAAAAGTAGCCAGTTTCTTGGCTAAAAGTCACAATGTCCTTGGGCCTCTTAGCAACATACTCCGTTCCAAAGTCCAAAAATGTCAAAAGTATTTGGGATCTTTAATCTAATCCTTAAAAGATTTTAGGGTTACCTCTTCAGAGGGGGGAATGTTAGAGTAGCCAAAAGCCCCATAAAAAAAAAGATAAATAAAAGAAGAAAAAGAGTACACAAAAAAAAACAGGATTTTATCAGAAAAGAAGCATTTTTAAGATATGTGAACCAATATTTTAAGACCAACTTCTTTGTTCCAACCGAATCCTTACAGAATTGTAGATAAAATTACAAGTCCTAGATCTCGGCTGCTATTATCTTTCAGTGATTGTATAATGAATTAATACATGTAAATAATTCAGTGTAGAGCTTGTTCCATAATCTATGTTAAAATATCTGCTTTTACTAAAAAAAGAAAAAGAAAAGAATCTTAAAAGAAAGAAAACAGCTGAAAATCTGAAATTTTATACCCAGATAAACTAGCACTTCAAAATCTGGTTGTGGGGAGGGGTCAAACATATAAAAGCTATGAATTTCCCAACTTCTTAAAAAAATACAACCTACTGAACATTTGCATTTTTGTCTTTGATATGTAAAGAGAGAAGTCAATAAGAATAAAAATGCTGTACAGGGCTGGGGGTGTAGCTCAGAGGCAGAACACTTGCCCAGCACATACAGGACCTGGGTTTGAGCAAACTAAAAATCAACAGCTGTTCTCAGATCTACTAGAGAATTGAGGTAAAATGGTAAATCACTTCCACAAAATCTGGAGGGAGAGATGAATACTGAGAATTTCAGGCAAGATTAGCTCACCTGGAGCAGAAGTCATAAATTGATAAGGGCCCTTAAACTGTAATTTCTACAAATTGCTAGAGGTAGAATACAGACCAGCGTGAGACACCTCAGAGCTGCAGTCCTGGGTGTCTTGTATTTGTACTGGTTCTGCCTCAAGGAACCGCATCAAGCTGCCAAAGTAAGAAATCAAGACAGAAAAACAATCCCATGTTTCTAGCAGGTAAAGGAAAGTTAGCTATTTTGAGATAAATCCAGAGCTTTCTCCTTAACAAATGCCTGGTCATTGATGAAAAAGACCTACTAGGAGTTTTATCTAATTTGGGGGAAAGGAAACAACTACAAGACTTTCTGTCTCACCTAAAGGGGAAAATGGCTGAGAAACTTCTGTGAAAGTCACAGCTCAGAGGAGACTCACTGAATGACAGAGACTTGGAGTATTATAGAACCTCTTATCTCTGTCACCCCACCGCATATCTTACCACTACATTAGCAGGGCTTCAGTAACAGCAGGTTTCACCTGAAGTAGCTCCAAGGCTCAGACCCTGAGAAGGGCTTCATAAGGGAAAGCCAAAGGTTACAGGTGAGGCAAAAAAACAGGACACCAAAGGAAACTGACTTTGAGGCCTACAGTTACAGCAAACAGTAGCACAGTCACTACTAGCCAGATCAGCATAAAACCTCACACCAAAGTCCTGCTGTCTCAGTAACTTTTACTTGCTACATTATGTCCTACTTTTAACAAAAAAAAAATTTACAAGGCATGATAAAAATCAAGGAAAAATATTATCTGAAAAGATAGCAATCATCAAACTCAGCTATGACAGATATTTTGCCGTTATCACACTGAGAATGAAAAAAGAAAGCAACATGAGGGACCAGACAAGTAAAATAAGCAGAGAGTGGAAAAGGATATGGTGGAAATAAAATAATATACACATTGCAACAGCAGAGAAGAACATGTTTCATGGCCGCGTTAGTAAACTGGACAGAGCCAGGGATAGAGTCACAGAGACTGAAAACGTGTCAATGACTTATCCATAGCACCCCTGCCCTCAAGGCTCAGGGACCACCACAGAAAAGGGGATGGAAAGATTGTAAGAACCAGGGGTTGGGAATGAACTGAATGAGATAGTATCTTCTGGACTGGACAGGACTACTGCACTCACGAACTCACAGCAGCTGAGGTTGCCTACACAAGACCCACACAAGATCAAGACAGTCAACACTGTAGCATGGAGGGAAGAAAGGCTCAAGAGTCCCCACCCTTAGCTGAGGAGCTGTGGGCAGTTGTTGGCTTCTGGGGGAGGGAGAGTCAATTTTCTTTAAGGGTGTGTCCGTAGTAGTCAACCACACCCCAGTGGATGGTCCCACACCCATGAGTACATGAACAATACAAACTGGACTTGGTGGGTTATTAAAGATGAGAGAGAGAGAGAGAGAGAGAGAGAGAGAGAGAGAGAGAGAGAACATGACGTTGGGGGAGTAGATGGGGACAAATCAGAGGAGAGTTAGGGGCAGAATGGGGGTACATATGATCAAATAATAGTATGAAATTCTCAAAGAATTGATTATAAAAAAGAAAATATATCAACAACATTGTCCAAGTTAAAATGAAAAAAGAAAGAAAATAATGAAGAAATGGAACAGAATATCCAAGGACTGTGTGACTACTTTAAAGTTATACACATAATATGAGTACCAGAAAGAGGAGAAAAGAGAAACAGAGCTGTAGAAATAGTTGAAGTAATAATGACCAGGAATTTTCCAAAATCAGTGGCATAGCAAATCACAGCACGCAGAAGCTCAAAGAGCACTGAGCCAGATGACCCAAAACTCAACCCACAGGTCACGCTCAAATTCTACAAAACCAAAGACAAAATTTTCAAAGCAGCAAAGAAAAATCAAAACACTTTGCTTAAGGGAAAATAGAGATAAAAACACATTGGACTTCTTATCAGAAGCTATGCAAGGTGGATGAAAACATTTAAATATTGAAAGACCAATCTAGAAGTCTGCATCTAATGAAATTATCCTTTTTTTTTTTCTGGTCTTTTTGAGACAGGGTCTCCCTGTTAGCCCCAGCTGTCCTGGATTCACTATGGAGACCAGGCTGGCCTCGAACTCACAGAGATCTCCCGGTGCTGGGATTAAAGGCGTGTACCACCACGCCCGGCTAAAATTATCCTTTTAAAGTGAGAATATGCTGGGCATGGTGGCACACACCTTTAATTCTAGCACTGATGGGGGTAGGGGCCAGAAGCAGGCAGATCTCTGTAAGATCAAGGCCAGCCTCACCTACGGAACGAGTTCTGGGCCAGTTGGGGCTATAGGGGGACCCTGTCTCAAAAAAACCAAAACAAAACAAAAAAGTAAGAAAAAATATACTTTCTCAAGCAATTATTTTGCCCTATGAAGTAGTCTGTTAAAAGAATCAAAAAGCAAGTGACTGGCTGTGAGAAAATATTTTCAAACCACATATCTGAATACTCAAATTATACAGTAACAATGACTTAAAACTTAATCGTAGCCAGGTGTGGTGGTGCATGCCTTTAATCCCAGCACTCGGGAGGCAGAGGCAGGCAGATCTCTGTGAGTTCAAGGCCAGCCTGGTCTACATAGTGAGTTCCAGGACAGCTGGGGCTACAGGGAGACCTGTCTCAAAAAAAAAAAACAAAAAAAAAAAACTTAATCATAAGCGGAGCTGGAGAAATGGCTCAGCAGTTAAGAATGCTTACTGCTCTTCCAGCAGTCCTGAGCTCAGTCCCCATATCAGGTGGCTCAAAACTACCTGGAATTCCAGCTGAAGGGGATCTAATGCCCTATTCTGGCCCACATGAACACGCACAAACACATGGTACACACATACACAGACACACACTGTAAATGAAAAATAAATATCTGAAAATATGTTTAACATTTTTTGGTTATCAGGGAATTGCAAAATAAAATAATAGGATACTACAATATTTAAAGGTTGAAATTTTTCATTCTGGTAATACCAAGCAAGGCTGTAGTTTGTAAAGAAACAGTATCTCTTTTTCACTGATGGTGGAATGCAAAATGATACAGTCACCTTGGAAGACAGTTTGGTAGTGCCTTGCAAAGAAAGCTAAACATAGCCTGAGCCTACAACCCAGCAACTAACTGGTTTGAAATTTTTATTCACACAAAAACTTACCATGAATGTTTATGGAAATTTTATTCATAAGCTCCAAAAACTAGATCTAAGATGCCCTTCAACAGGTGAAAATAAAGCCACATAACAAAGCATTACATAGCAATTAAAATTAAAGTATTGCACTGGAGAGATGGCTCAATAGTTAGGAACACTGGCTGTTCTTCAGAAGACCTGGGTTCAAACGGGTAAATCCCAGCACCTACATGGCAGCTGACAACTGTCAGTAACTCCAGTTCCAGGGGATCCGACAGCCTCTTCTGTCCTCTGCGGGCATTGCACGACATGGGTCCACTTACCTACACACAGGCAATACACCCATACACATAAAATAAAAATAATAGATAAAATATTTTTTAATTAAAATATGAAGACACAAAAAATCAGATTCACATTATTATATGAAAGGAGACAATTATGGAAAACTACATAGATGAATCTATTGCTGCATTCATAATATGAAGACATTATGGGTGGTGGTAGCAATTCAAAAGTGGAGCCTCGTTGGAGCAATTAGGTCACTGAGGGTCATGTCTTTGAAAGTAATCTTGTCCCCAGTCTCCTGCACCCCCTTCTCTCCCTGCTTCCTGGTTGCCATGAGCTGAGCAGCTTTCCTACGCTCGGCATGGTAGTGGGAAGACAATGAATAGGGAGGGAATTCAGAGGGAATATGTTAGAGTGACACCATAAGATGCTGTCGTGATATAGTAAAATGTGCGTTTGTCAAACCCATAGAATTTTATAATAGGAGGAATGAAACATCATGCAAAACTTTTTAAAAATCAACTAGGAGGTCAAGGATTCCAAAAAGATCTGCAGACTATGACAAGAGAATCCAGCAGTGTGACGAATGTCTGGAACGCCCTTACAGGGTGGGGGCAGGGAGTGGCACAAGGTGTTGATCTGATTACCTTTGGAAATCAGTAGAGTCTGTAACACCAAAGACAAACTAAACTGCATTTAAGCACTCTAGTTGATTAAGTTATTGTTACTGCTTCTCACGGGGGTATGGGTCAACCTGTTGACCCATATATTTTGGAATGGGGCAGCTAAATAAATAGATGGTTGATGTTGGGAACCAGGTTTCTCACTTTGGGGATGAGATTTTACAGATAGAGGGAGGCAGCCACAATAACCTAAAGATTAGAGGTAGAGACAGCAATATGAACACATGGTTAGTTTGACATAGACAAGTGGTTAGGCTCAGAACTATGTATTGGTAAGCTGAAATGGCTAATAGTACCTGTGAACTTGACTGGACTATGGGGAGCACAGATATCTTAACTACACTCTGACGGTGTTTCTTTGTGAGATGAACATTTGAAACAGTAAACTGTATAAAACAGGTTGGTCTCTCAACTGCAGGCCTATTGATAGCCTGGATGGAATAAAGAGCTATGTAAGAAAGAATTCCTCTCTGTGCGTCTTGGAGCCGAGATGCGGGTCTTTTCTCTGCCTTCAAACTTGGACTCAGGTTTAGACTGTAACCTACACCATCAGCACTCTCGGTTTACCAGCTTGTCAAGGCAGATCTTGGACTTCTTGTCTTCCATAACCACATGGCCTAATTCCTTACAGCAAAAATACATAAAACATAAACAGTACTATATCATAGTGTATAACCATATAATAGCCTATTGGTTCTGTTTCCTTACAGAGCCCGGACTAAAGTGTGGGTTAGTATAAACACATAAATTTTTTCTCCATCAGCTGGAAAGACATGACACCTTAGTATCAATGAGCACACAGAATGTCCAGATCTTGTCACCTTGTTCTGTTCTCCAATAAAAAGTAGCACATGGGGCTGGAGAGGTGGCTCAGTGGTTAAGAGCGCTGGCTGCTCTCGCAGAGGACCTGAGTTCCATTCCCAGCACCCACATGGCAGTTAACAACCATCTGTAACTCCAGTTCCAGGGAATTTGTCACCCTCTTCTGACCTCAGTGGCACCATACAACACAGGTGCACTGTATACACTCAGGCAATATGCTCATACACATAAAATACAAATAATAAGCAAAATATTTTAAACATAAAAAAAATAAAAAGCAGCACACATCCCAAGAGAAATGGACTGAGACAGGAAATACACAAGATGATCTTGGAGCTTTCTGAAGTCCCATAAAGCAAAACAGTACTCAAGTAATGTAGACTAGAGATACGTCAAAGGAGCACAGGGCCAACAGGAGAGGCTGCCCATGGCTCAGGCAGAACACTCTGAAAAACAAAACAAATAAGGCAGCACTCATTTATAACCCAAAGCATAAAACAAATATTCATGAGCTGAATAATACTTGCATAAATAAATGAATTAATGAATAGATGATTGATGAGACTCAAATCTCCCATGCAGAATTCCAAATAATGTATGTGGGTACTCCACCCTCAGTTAAGGGATGCATAACCTCCCACTCCTTAAGTGTGGGTTTCATGCAGCAGCTTCCTTCCAAACGTACTCTGCGTTCGGGGTGGGGAGAGTAACTTTCAATGGAGAAACCTGACAAACACCACCGTGGCCAAATGACTGGGGCCAACATCAACAGTCACAAGTTGTGCTGCCATGATGCAATGAATCAGCACTTTAGGCTGGGTGTAGTGGTGCACACCTGTAATCTTAGCACTCAGGAAGTGGAAGCAGGAGGATCCCTGCAAGTCTGAGGTCAGCCTGATCTACGTAGTGAGTTTCAGGCCAGCAGGGGCTACATAGTGAGACCTTGTCTTCGGAAGGGAGGGAGAAAGGGAGGAAGGGAGAGAAAGAGGGAAGGAGGGAGGGAGGAAGGAAGGGAGGAAGGAGGGAGGGAGGGAGGAAGGAGGAAGGAGGGAGGGAGGGAAGGAGGGGGGAAGGAAGGGAGGAAGGAAGAAGGAGGGAGGGATGGAGGGAAGGAGGGAGGAAGGAAGGGAGGAAAGAGGAAGGAGGGAGGGCAAGAGATAACCACAGCTCCAGTCTTATCATAAAAACTAAACCTCCATAGTAGAATACCTTACAAAATACTAAAACTTTAAAACTGCCAAGGTCGGCTGGGCATGGTGGCACACGCCTTTAATCCCAGCACTAGGGAGGCAGAGGCAGGCAGATCTCTGTAAATTCAAGGCCAGCCTGGTCTTGAGTTTCAGGCCAGCTGGGGCTACAGAGAGACCCTGTCTCAAAAAGAGCAAAAAAATATAAAATAAAATAAAAATAAATTTTAAAAATGCCAAGGTCATAAAAAAGAAGGAAAGTCAGAAAATGCCAGTCAAAATGTGCCTGAAGAGACATGCCAGCTCTGTATTATGTGGGATTCTGGTTGGGCTCTTGGAACAGGAGGACCTTAAGTACAAACTAAGGAAGTTTGAACAAAGTAAAGTATAATTTCAGTTAGCAGTAATGTATCGATATCAGTGCTGTAATTTGAATAAATGTGTCGTGCCAAGGTGGCATGTTAACGGTTAAAACTCTACAGTGTGTGGGAAGTCTTGGTGCAAACGTCTCAGATTTTCCAAAAACTGATGTGCATCTTAGAGAAGAAAATATAAAACATATCTATTAAAGAATATATTTCAGGAAATGTGGATTTAAAAGGATGTTAGTAGACTAGGAAATAAAATATATCAGTAGTTTAGTTACTTATTAATTGAAGAACAATTATTTTAAATAAATAAAACTATGATTGAAATGAAAATAAACTAGATGGCAATGGTATTTGATGAGTGGTTAAAGGCTGTTAAAAATCTGTGTCCTGTTTAAGAAAAGAATAGAATACTGAATGACTTAAATCTGTTCGGGAGCCGGGTGTGGTGGAACATGCCTTTAAACTCAGGAGGCAGAGGCAGGTAGATCTTTGTGAGATCAAGGCCAGCCTGGTCTACACAGAGAATCCAGGCCAGTGGTAGCTACAGGGAGAACCTGTCTCAGAAAAAAAAAAAAAAATCTATAAGGGAAAGAGGGTGCTTAAGAATATGCATGTAATAAAGTGTAGAAAACTTAAAGGATAAACGCAATTCTAAAAATACAGTATGTTTTCCAAACTGTCCAGGGAAGAAATGGTATGGAGATGTGGCATAGATGGGGGAAATTTTTCAGTTTGACAGAAGGTAAGAAAGAGGGGGGACATGAAACAAAGAAGAAGAAATTAGAAAACAAATACAGTTAGGAGTGCGGTCTGAGATGCATCTTATGCACATCCTCAAAGCTCTTGGCCTCACTGTCAAGATATTCTGCCTCTTGATCCTTGCAGTCGCAGCCAACTGACAATCAACTGTGTGTCCAGCTGGAGGCCACTGCCCGCTGTCTGCTTTCTCCCATTCACTGGGCACTTCATGCCACAGTGCAAGGACCAGGTAATTCAGGCTAAAGTTCAGAGGAATGAAATCCCCAAGGGGCAAACTTTGACTACTTAGACAGGAGGTAGCCCACACGTAAGTCCTTTCCCTTCCCTTCCCGTCAGTGGGCTTTTTTCAAGGCAGGAGTATGTCTATACAGCATCTATGGGGATGGGCCAAGGGGCTGAGTGAGTCTGTCCATCAGGGATTAGCACTGTCTTCTAGCTTTCCATTTGCTTCCCAGACTCCTCTGCCTCAGCGGCTGTAGCTCTCTCCTAACGCCTGGGATAGCTTCAGGCTCTGCTTCTAAGACAGATGTAAAAAAGGAAAAAAATGAAGTCCACTTACTATAATATAGAGATTATAAGATTAGATTTATTTTTATATTTGTATATTTTTACTTATGTGAGTGTGTATATACAATATTAATATTAGACAAAATAATATTAGAGAAAGTAATCTGCAATGATATGTGCAGATATGTACAATTTATATGTAATATAACTTAATATATTACATATAATATATATTATGCATACTTATATGAAGGGAGAAATCCACCAAGGAATATAACAAAATTACCTCAAGAAACGGAAACAGAATTAGGAGGAAACAAATGATAATACATAAATGCAATGGGCGGGCTTCTGGGTAACAGGGCAGGCCAGGCACCGCCTTAGTGAAGGAGAGTCAGAGTAAGAAAATCTGACTTTATCCCCAAGTGAGAAATGGAGGGAAAGCTTCACAAAGGCACACAGAAAATGAAAAGACAGGAGACGGGCAGGAGCAAGGATGGACACCGCAGAGGAAGGAGGTTCCTTGGCACAGAAGGACTCGGAAGCCACCTCCTAAAGCAGTTTGTTTCTTCCCCACCAAGTCGTGCTGGGACTGAGTCTTCAGGACAAGAATGTTCAGTGATGAGAACCCCCCAAATCCAGAGGAAATACCCAAACCAACAGACATGCAAATCAGATCATGGGATGGCAAGAAAAAGTGAAGCACTGTGATTTTCAAAAGACCCTGACTCCATACTGAAACCGGGAAGATGCCAGATAAGGATTGCCAAAGTTTTCTGAAAAGAAAAAAAAAGATTAGTGACCTTAAGAGGATTCAAATAAGCAGATGAATTCGATCCAGGTCCTAGAAAAGGGGTTGGGGTGGTGCATGCCATTAACCCCAGAACTTGGAGGCAGAGGCAGGGCGATCTCTCTAAGTTTGAGGCCAGCCCCATCTACATACTGAGCTCCAGGCCAGCTTGAGTTACAAAGTAAGACCTTGTCTCAGAAGTAAAAAAATTAATAAACATCCTATTCAGGTCCTAGAAAAGAAAGTCAGAAATGTAAACGGGAAAAGCAGCAAAACAGATAAGAAAGTCAGGAACATGGGGAAGAAATTCAGAAACTGAGAGTGTAAGAAAAATTAGAAATGTTGGGAATGAAAATATCAATGAATCAAATAAAAAACAGTGGGCAGCTCCATCAATAGACTCGACCAAGCAGAAGAAAGACTATTGGAGATGGAAGATGAGGTTGACAAAACACTGCATTCAAACATCATCTGGAAAAAGGGTAAAATACATTCACATGACCACAATATGCAAGAACTCTGGGGTATGATCAGGATGCCAAGCCTGGGGGCTGGAGAGATGGCTCAGAGGTTAAGAGCACTGGCTGCTCTTGCAGTGGACCCATGTTCAGTTCCCAACACCCACATGGCAGCTAACAACCGTCCTTAACTCCAGTTCCAGGAGATCCGACGCCCTTTTCTGACCTCCATGGGCATTGCACGACCCAGGTGCACTTACATACATACAGGCAATACACTCATACGCATAAAATAAAAATGATAAATAAAATATTTTTTAAAGATACCAACCTATGAATCCACAGGATAGAAGAAAGTTGAGATAAACACTAAAGGCAGATCTAGTCAATGAAATTATAGCAAAATATTTCCCAAATCTAAAGAAACAGATATTCAAACGCTAGAAGCATTTAGAACTCCAAATAGACATGAGCAGAGAAGAACTCCTCTTCAATATCTTATAGTAAAGATGTCAAAAATATAAAGAAAGCTTTAAGAGCAAAAGAACAACTCTCCCACAAAGAGAGAAACATCAGCGCAACATCAGATCTCTCAGCAACCCTGAAAACCGAAAGAACAGGAAATGACACTCAAACCCTGAAAGTAAATAACTGTCCACTAAGATCGTTGCACCCAGCAACGCTATCCCCTATTAAAACTGATTGAGAATAAGGACGTTTCAAGACACCAAGGGAGTTCATGACCAAAAACCAGCACTGGAGAAGATAAAGGATACTGTACACAGAGGAGAAAGAGAGTATCAGCCATGTCAGCACAAGAAAGAATAAAGCTCATGAGGGAACAGCTGAACATAGGAGAGACCGGCAGGACTCCATCATGTCCCACCAAGTAAACAAGTAAATCCTTGACATTAATAGGGGAGAAAGGAAAGAACGAACAAGGATACAACCAGCCAGAAAAAAAATGTGCAGGAACTAGTAAGCATCTATCAGTAATAACCTTGTAAACAGCCTCAGTTCACCAATAAAGAGACACAGACTGGCTGACTAGACTCAATTTTCTATTGTCTCCAAGACACACACCTTACTCGGTAAAGAAACTTACGAACTGAGTCCAAGGGTTGAAAACCATCAAGTAAACTGAAACAAAAAGTAAGTAAGCACAGCTATTCTGGTGCCTGATAATGCAGCCTTCAAAGCAAAATGACTCAGAGATAATGAAGGGCATTCTGTATTAATAAAGGGAATAATGTATCAAGAAGAGAGAACAATTTTGGATCGGGCGTGGTAACACATGCCTTTAGTTCCATCACTTGGGAGGCAAAGGCAGATGGATCTCTGTGGGTCTGAGGTCAGCCTGGCCTGCATAGCAATTCCCAGGCCAATAGTGCTGCATAGTGAAACAGTGAGGAAAAAAGGAGGTGGGGGAGGGGG
>NW_008352899.1:1702972-1750335 GCF_000622305.1 Nannospalax galili | reverse complement strand
AGGGGGGAGGAGAAGAAGAAAGACTAAATTCAATATATATGCATCAAACACTGGACTCCCAATTTCTTTTTTGTTAATTCTTTTATTGAATTTTTGTATATTTCATACAGAGCATCTTAATCAACTTTATACCCCCTTCCCCACTGACACCGCCCATAAACACACACACACACACACACACACACACTGAAATTCAGACAGTCTGTCATTTGCATTAAGGTCTATCATGTCAAGTTAGTGTCCCCAGATGTCCCTCAGTGAAAGTTCACCCACTGAGGTCTAGTCAGTCTATCTGGAGTCCCTCCCTTTAAGAAGATCAGCTCTTCCTCACCCAGCAGTAATCAGCTGCCAATAATTCTTCAGCTAAGATTGGGGTCTGCTGTCCATATCCACAGCTCTTTGCTGGGTTTTTGTCTGAGTTTGCATGGGTCTTGTGCATGCAGACACCATTGCTGTAGGTTCATATGTAAAGGCTCCCAAGAGTCTGTAGGACCCTATTTCCATATGGTCATGTACCTCCTCCCTGACTCTTACAATCTTTCCGCTCCCTCTTCTTCAATGGTCTCTGAGCCCTGGGTGGGTGGATTTTAATATAGGAGTCCTGTCCAAGCACCCACACTCTATAGATTCTTATTCTCTACGTTTTAGCCATTTGTGACCTTCTGTATTCCTGGCCCTTTATTGCATGAGGAGTTTCATCGATGAGAATTGAAAGATGCATAGGCCAGGAGTGGTGGTGCATGCCTTTAATCTCAGCATTCGGGAGGCAGAGGTAGAGGGTTCAATTCCCAGCACCCATATGTTGGCTAAGAACCATCTGTGATCCCAGTTCCAGGGGATCTGATGTCCTCTTCTGACCTCCTTGGGCATTGCATGACATGGATGCACCTACCAACATGCAGGCAATACACTCATACACATAAAATAGAAACAATAAATAACATATTAAAAAAACAGAAATGTCTTGAATAATTAACCTAACAGTGCACCTCAAAGTCCTGGAAAAATAAGAACTATCCAAATCCAAAAATAGTAGATGTCAAGAAATACTAAAGATGAGGGCAGAAATGAGTGAAATGGGGACTAAAGAACGAAACATATAATCAGTCAAAGAGCTCTTTGAAAAAATTAACAAAGTTGACAAACCCCTAGTCAAATTAAACAAAGGAAAGACTCCCCCTCGAATTAATAAAATTAGATATGAACAAAGGGAAGTAACTATAGATTCCAGTGAAAAATAGAGACTTACTAGGAAGTATTTTAAAAGTTTATATTAAAAAAAAAACCTGGAAAATCTAGAAGAAATAAATAAATTCCTAGATATACATGACATACCAAAATTAAATCAAGACAACAGAAACAACTTACACAGATCCATAGTAATCAGTGAGATTGAAACAGTCATAAAATGTTTCTCAATAGCAACAACAGAAAATGTCCAGGACCATCTGAATTCACTGCTGAATTCTACCAAACTTTAAGGAAGTTAACACCAATGCTTTTCAAACTGTTCATTCCACAAACTGGAAAGGGAAGGAACACTTCCAAACTTGTTCTATGAAGCCAGCACTACCCTAAAACTAAGGATATAGTAAATAAACAAAACTATGGACCAATTTCTCTGAGGAATATAAACACAGAAACTATCAACAAAAGTCTTCCAAATAAAATTCAAGAACACAGAAGATTTCACAGCATGACCAAGTTTGCTTCATTCTAGGGATGCAAGTTTAGTTCAATATATACAAATTAATAAATGTAGTTCAGCATATAAATACACTTAAGGACAAAAATCGCATGGTCATCTCAATTGATATAGAATAGGCTTTCAACAAAGTTCAACATGGCTTTATGATAAAGTTCATAAAGTCACTTTATAATAAAATTCTGAAGAAACCATGTTTATTTGTTTTTAGTTTATATGTATGTGTGTTTTGCCTGCATGTACGTTAATGTACCTGTGTACATAATACCTGTGGAGGCCAGAAGAAGGCATTAGATCCCCTGGAACTGGAGTTACAGATGGTTGTTAGCATCCATGTGGGTGCTGGGAACTGAACCTGGGTCCTCTGCAAGAGCAGCCAGTGTTCTTAACCGCTGAGGCATCTCTCCAGTCCCTCTGAAGAAACTAGGAACAGAGGAATACATCTGACATAATGAAGGCTATCTGTGCCAAATCAGTGTCCAACGAACCAAGAGCGTTCCTCTGAAATCTGGAATGAGACGGTGCCCACTCTCTCCAATCTTGCTCAATATAGTGCTCCAAGTCTTAGAGCAGTGAGACAAGGAAAGGCATAAAAGGAGAACGCAAGGGAAAGGACAAAGTCAAATTATCCCTAGGTGCAAATAGCATCATCTTCTACCTAAAAGACCCTACAGACCATCAGAAAAGTCTTAGACCTGATAAACACTTTCACCAAAGTCAACAGAATGCAAAATCAACATACAAAAATCAGTAGTTTTTCCCATATACCTATAGCAAATTTACTGAGAAAGAAATCAGAAGGAAAATTTCATTCATTCGCTCCAGCTTTCTAAGAAACAGAACACCTAGGAACAAACCTACCAAGGAGGTGTAAGACCTCTACGATGAGGCCTTTAAGACACTGAAGGAATTCAAGAAGACAGTAGACGATAGAAAGACCTCCTGTACTCATGGATAGGTACAAGTAATATCACAAAAATGGCTATATTTTCAAAAGCAGCCTGCAGATTCAGTACAATCCCCATTAAAATCCCAATGACATTCTTTACAGAACTGGAGGTTGGGGGAATCCTCAAATTCATATGCAAGCAAAAAGGCCCTGAATGGCTCAAACAATCTTTGGCAGACAGAGCATGCTGGAGGCATCATAATACCTGATCTCAAATTGAACTACAGAGCTGTAATAACAAAAACAGCATGATACTGGTGCAAAAACAGGCATGTAGACCAATGGAATAGAACTCAGGACCCAGAAATAATCCTCTACAGATTCAGTCAAATAACTTTTTAGAAAGCTGTTAAGAAAAAAGATTGGAAGCTGGGCATGGTGGCACACACCTTTAGTCCCAGCACTAGAGAGGCAGAGGCTGGTGGATCTCTATGAGTTCAAGACCAGCCTGGTCTACATAGCAAGTTCCAGGCCAGCTGGGGCTACAGTCTCAAAAGAAAAGAAGACAACCTCTTTAATAAATGGTACTGGGGAAAGTGGATTTTCACGTGTAGAAAATAAAAGTAGATCCAGACCTCTCATCTTGCACAAAAAATCAATTCAAACCGGATCAGAGATCTTAACGTAAGACCTCTGAAACTGATAGAGGAAAACAGAAATAAAACACTTCAAGATGTAAGCATAGGCAAAAATTTTCTGAATAGGACTCCAATAGGAAATAATCCCAAGAACTGAGGAATGAAGTCACATGAAATTAACAAACTTCTGCAGAAGCTGCCTGCAGGAGACTCCCCCACCTATCAAGCTGACTTCCTATGAAGCAGAGAGTTCCAGGAATGCACCCATGCCTAGGAGGGCTTTTGGTGATACAGCTGCCTGAGTTGTCCTTGGTCCTTAGAGAATACTTACAGCATACTCCTGTAAGTAACCTGGATAAACTCATTTGTTGGCCAAGTTGGACTTGGTTGAATGGTTGCTTATTGGTTTTTTGTCCATGACCTGTTTACAGTAAATGAATATTTGTTTATACCTTCTCATGATGATCCGTCCATTGACACATGAATGGATAAGGAAGATGTGATATATGTAGACAGCGGAACTTTATGCAGCTGTGAAGAAAAGTGAGATCATGACATTTGCAGGAAAGTGCATGCAACCGGAGATCATTATGTTATGTGAAATAAGTCAGACTCAGAGACAAACACTGCATGTTTTTCTCATACAGAGAAACTCAATTAAAGCGTGTGTGTGTGTGTGTGTGTGTGTGTGTGTGTGTGTGTGATGAAAGGAGATCATGAGAAGAGAGGAAGCAGACTCACGGGAAGTGGAAAAGAGAGGAGAAAGGAATACACATAATAGGAAGACAGAAAGGGAAACTAACAAGGGGGCAAAAGGGACAGGTGGAGGGAGAGGACACAGGACGGTGGCAAGGGGGCAGACAAGTGAGAATGCTGTAACATGTATGAAGGTGCCATGAGGAAACCCATTGCTTTGTATGCTAACATCAAAACATTAACTTTGGGAAAAAAGAAACAATGGGAGATTTTAAGCAAAATTCTACTAGAAATACCCCCCAAAAAAAACTAAAATGTTAAGGTATAGAACATTTGACCAACTGGGACTGGAGAGATAGCTCAAAGGTTAAGAGCACTAGCTGCTCTTGCAGAGGACCCAGGTTTGGTTCCCAGGACCCATGTGGCTAACAACCATCCTTAACTCTAGTTCCAGGGGATCTAATGCCCTCTTCTGACCTCCCTGGCACAGAGTGCAGTTACAAACAGGCAGGGAATACATTCATACACATAAAAATAATAAAGAAATTACTTTTAAAAAAGAAAGTTTGACCAACTAAATCAACACGTTTCTATTAAACATATGCAGTGCTTTCAACAAATAAATAGATACAATGACTTATTCGCTAGTTCATCTCTATCATTTACAAAAATTAGCAAATGTAGTAGGACACAATGAAAATCTTAACAGCAATAGCATTTAGACCATTAGAAAACAATCATCAAAGTCAATTCAAGACCAATAAAACAAGTAAACATGTTGGAGATTTTTAAATGCATTCCTAAAAAACTTGTTACCAAATTGTAACATATTTAGCATGGATTGCAATTGAAGTTTGCATCTTAAACTAGGTAACTAGAAAAGTATTTGTAAGAGAATTTATAACTAAAAATGCCCTGAACTCAAGTAGAATTAGGCTAGGCGTGGTGGTACACGCCTTTAATCCCAGCACTCGGGAGGCAGAGGTGGGCCAATCTCTGTGAGATTGAGGCCAGCCTGGTCTACATAGGGAGTTCCAAGCTAGCTGGGGCTACAGGGAGACCTTGTCTGAAGAAAAGAAAAATCAAATATTGTCAAAAGATAAATGAGTTGTGTCTAATTCAAGAACCAACACAAAAATCAACACAAACAAGATAGAAAGTATTATAATAAAGTATATAGAAATTAATAAAATAAAAACAACAGAAAGGATCAACTAATGCAGAGGCTATTTATATTAAAAAGAAAGGACTGAGAAAGAGAAGGCGGGCTTCCAATAAAACAGAACAAAAGGAGAAATAAACAAACTATCAACACCCAGAATTACTCATAAAGAAAATATCACTAAAATAGAGGCTTAAAATCATGACAGAATATGAGCACAATTATGTTTTTAAATTTGTAAACCTACAGAAAATTTGTACTTCTAGACAAAAAAAAAAAAAAAAAAATTACCAAAAGTGGTTCATGAAGAAGAAATGAGAAAAACTTCAATCAAACCATTAAAGCAATAAAAGTAAAAGTAAACACAAGCTAATCCTCCTCAGTGAAAATACCCACCCGTACGGGCTGGGGAGATGGTTCAGTCAATAAAGTGCTTACCAAGGTAGCCTGAGGACCTTGAGCTTAGACGTCCAGCACCCATGTAAAGCTGGGCACATTGTGCTTGCCTATAATTCCAGCATTGAGACAGCAGAGACGGGAGGATCCCTGAGGCTCGCCAGCCAGCCGGTCTAGCATAATAGACCAGCTCCAGGCTGAGAGATTCTGTTGCAAAAAATAAGGTGGAGAGCAGTTAAGGAAGCCATCTGACATCAACCACTGGCCTCTACACAGTCCCACATACGTGCACATCTGAGAGCTCACCCATTTGCACTCATGTATATATAGCCACAAACTTGATCTGTGACAGAGGATGCCACAAATCAACAGGGACGGAATGGTGTCTTCAATAAACAGTGCTGCGGCAGTGGCCAGCCTCGTTGAAAATAATAAAAGCAATGCTTATGTTTTTTACCACAAACAAAACTTCATTCCAGGAAGACAAAAAAAGCCTGAATAGAAAAGACAAAACTTTGAAACACTGAGGAAGATGCCTTTGGGGTAGATACGGAAGGATTTCTTAAACAAGACACTGTAAGGAAACAAACAAAATGATAAATTTGACTTCATTTATAACTTGTTCAACAATAGCTACCATATGCACAGGGAAAAACAGGTCACAACAGGCACTTTGGAGAATAGTTTGGCGTTAGCTGTGAAAGCTGAAGTATGCATATCTTATGATTAGGAAACTCTGTTACCAGGAGATCCACAGTAAGATGGGTAAATAAACTGTGGGATGTTCATTAGATAAAACACCGTCATCACCCATTTAAGTGAGAAACTAGAGTCCGTGTCATGACAAGGACGAATCTGATAAACAGAGTCAGGCAGCAAGACACAAAAGAAATGGAAAATGATTCTGTGCATAGAAAGTCCAAAAGCAGGGAACACTGGCTTCCAGAGTTTCGAGGGCCTCTGCAGTGGCTTCGCTGTACAGAAACACAAGAGTGTGAAAATAAAAAGTCAAGATACTAGCTGCAATCATGAGACATCAATAGGATTAGAAGGAGGTCACAAGAAGTTTCTGGAAGAGGGAACTTCCTGCTTCTCCACTGACTGGTAGTTTCCATGAGTGTTCACTGCAATTACATTAACATTCGTACCTTAAGCTCTTTCCTGAACGCACATTTCCTTTCACAATTTTAAAAGGTTGGAAGGAATAGTTCATAGACTATCTTCGTAACGTATATGACTAACAAGTGATTCATATTTGAAGTACATACCTATTTTTAAAAAGTCTTCAAATCACCAAGAAAAAAGAAGACAAAAGATACAGACATCTAGGTCTGGAGATGCAGGCCTATGACGCCGACCCTATTTCAAACGCTGAACTAGTAGTTCAAGGCCAGCCTGAAAAATTTAGTGAGACTCTGTCTCAAAATAAAATATAAGAATAAAAAGAAAGCCAGAAATGTAGCTCAGTGGTAGAGTACTTGCCTAGCATGTGTGAGGCCCTAAAGAAGACAAAAGATACAGACATCTAGGTCTGGAGATGCAGGCCTATGACGCCGACCCTATTTCAAACGCTGAACTAGTAGTTCAAGGCCAGCCTGAAAAATTTAGTGAGACTCTGTCTCAAAATAAAATATAAGAATAAAAAGAAAGCCAGAAATGTAGCTCAGTGGTAGAGTACTTGCCTAGCATGTGTGAGGCCCTGCATTCAATCCCCACCATACACACACACACACACACACACACACACACACAAACACACACACAGAGCAATGTGGTATATATGTATAAGATTCTTTGCCTCATTAGTAAATGGGGTAATTAATTAAAATGAAAGCAGTGATGGGCTATCATTTTATATCCATTAGACCAAGTATTGGTAAAAACAGATCTCTAATTCTATTTCCAGGAAGTGTGCCTTAAAAGCAACTGGCTGCATTCAATACCCTGGGGCAGAAGGGAGTCACATTCTAGACAGTTTTATACTATGCAGAAAAGTGTCTTTCACAAAAATAAATGTCTGTGCTATTGTTTTCAGGGGCAATTTTTTTTAAGTATAGTGCTTCTAAACAAAAGAATGAATAAATAAATTGCAGTCGAGTAACCACGCAGTGTCACTGTAAACTAGAGCTGCAATATCAAAACAGAAAAGCAAACCGTAGAATATGCATGGTAAGGCTCCATTTATATAAACTTGGAAAACATGGGGAATAGCATCCTGCGTTGTTTATGACACATACATATGTAGAGACGGCATGAAGATATGCTTGAGAATCATAAACACTGAATTTAGGGTGGTGTTGGCTGTAGGAGAGGAGGGGGAAACAGATAGATTGGGAACATGCAGGGCTTCAATTATAACTGAAACGTTTCACATGCTTTTAAAAGAACTAAAAGAGAAAGAAAAGAAGATCCCCATTTTAATTCAGCAGATGAGCCAATGAAAGTAGCAAACCCACGTAAGCATCTCAGTATGTTTAGAAAAGGCATTTGATAAAATTCAGCAGCATTAACTTGTGATTAAAAAAAATTAATTTTTTTAAGAACTTCCTAAACTAGAAAGAGAACTTTACCCTGGTGAGAGGTGTTTGCCAAAATCGAATAACAAATATCATGCAAAATGGTAGAATGTTGGAAATATTTTTCTTTATTTTATTGTATGTGAGAGAGTGTATGTGTTTGTGCATGTCCATGTATGGGTGTGCCTTTGAGCCTGTGCATGTGGAGGCCAGAGGTATCCATCTTTTTTTTTGGAAGTAGGATCTCACTATGTAGACCAGGCTGACCTTGAACTCACAGAGATCTGCCTGCCTCTGCCCCCCAAGCACTGGGATTATCTTATTTTTTGAGACAGGATGTCTCTGTGAGCCCAGAGCTCACCAATTAGCTAGACTGGCTGGCCAATGAGTTCCAGGGATCTGCTGTCTCCAGGATCTGAACTCGGGTTCCTCATGTTTGCTCAGCAGACACTTTACAGACTTGAGTCATTTCTCCAGCCAGGGAGTATTTCTTTTAAAGTCAAGAACAGACTAAGATGTGTCGAGCTGGGTCCTGGGCACTGCAGTAGGAAAAAGAATAGGGATGGAATGAGGAAAATCGGAGGTCGAGGGAGGGAAAGGGACAGAGAAAGGGAGGGAGGGAAGGAGGAAGAGGGAGGAAAGAAAATAAATTTAAGCAACTCTGAGATAACTCTTTATACTTATCAGATTGGCAAAAATTTAAAGTGACGGATAGCATCACATCTTTCGGAAGACAGGAAGAACAGAAGCTCTTCTGTGTTTGTGAGGCTGAAGAGGGGCATGCCTCTTAGGAGAATCAATCACTAATATCTGGTTAAGTTAATGATGTACATATCCTACAACCCAAGAAATCTACTTTCAGATGTCAAAATAGAGAAAATTTAGGAAGCAGTCAAAAGTCCATAACGTGAAGATAAACAAATCAAGTGTGGTTCACTAGGACAATAAACATCTATAGCAACATTGAAATAAATGAAAAAATGCCCCTGTATCCACCTAGCTAAGTTTCAATACATCACATTCAACGAATAACATTAGCTGCAAAAGGACATCAGCAGCACAACACTGATGCTGGTTTTCAGAACACAAGGCTGTGCTCTGTATTGTTCATGGTTTTACATGTCAGAACAGGTACACACTGATTGTAAAACCTTAGGGCCAATGGTTTTCATTGAGGAGGAAAGCAAGGGAGACTTAGCTCTACCTACAAGTTGTCTTCAGAAGAGAAGGCTGCAAAATGCAGGAAAAAATTAGTCTCTTAAATCTGGATGGCACCACGTAAGTGTCTGCTACATTAAGTTTTACCTTTATTTCTGCATGCTTAAAAGAATAGTTCAGGGGCCAGTAAGATGGCTTAATGTGTAAAGGAGCGCGCCACTAAGCAGTGATCTGAGGTCAGTCCTTGGAACACACACGGTAGGAGGAGAGAATTGCCGCAAGATGTCTTCTGACCTCCACATACACATCATGTGCACACACACACATACACACACACACACACACACACACACCAGATAAATAAAATGTAATAAAACTTTTAATATATATTTCATTGTTAAAATGATTTCTTTTACTGGGCATGGTGGCACACACATGGAATCCCAGCATTTGGGAGATTAAACCAGGAGGATCAAGAGTTTGAGGCCAGCCTGGGCTACATAGTGAAACATTGTCCAAAAAAGGAGAAAGAACCAGACATGGCCGTGCTTGCCTTTAATCCCACATTGGAAGTACAGAGACAGGCGGATCTCTGTGAGGTCAAGACCAGCCTCGTCTATATACTGAGTTCTAGACCAACTGGGGCTATAGGGAGACTCTGTCTCAAAAAAAAACAGAAAGAGGAGAGAGGAGAGAGGAGAGAGAGAGAGAGAGAGAGAATCAGAAGAATAGAGAATGTGTTTCATAAACTGGACTGTAATCCTGTCTCTGAGGAGAGGGAGAGGGAGAGGGAGAGGGAGAGGGAGAGACTTCCCTGGCAAGACTGCGCCATTAGGAAAACTGGAAATATAGTTAAGAAACAGAGAAAGGCCTAACTGGGCAGCAAATGGGTCATTCCAAGACCAAGACCTGGGGCTGGAGAGATGGCTCAGTGGTTAAGAGCGCTCACTACTCTTGCAGAGAACCCAGATTCGATTCCCAGCATCCACGTGGTGGCTATGAACCGTCCTTAACTCCAGTTCCAGGGGAATCCAAAGCCCTCTTCTGACCACTGCAACATTGCACAACACAGGTGCACTCACATATATGCAGGCAATACACTCATACACATAAAATAAAAATAATAAAATATTTTTTAAAAAAGATCAAGACCCCCTCTCCACATGAAGTTGGTCCCCAGGTTCCCAACAGCCACTTGATTCCCACAGCCCCAATAGTAGCTGGTGGAGAGAGTATTTCTGGTCTCCAGTCTAGCTGAGCCTTGTTGCTGGCCTCCCAAGGGAGCCTGGGGAAAAAATTCTTCCACCTGCTCCTTATCCTTCTAGGGCAGCCCTTTACATCATTCAAGACTCAAGCAATCTTGTAAAAACAACAAATCCTGCTTGCTGTCTCTTTGAAGCCAGCCCACATCTCCTGTGAGACTGCAAACTCCTCCTTGTATTTTGACGGCACCAGACATTATGGCTTAGCAAACAGGTCCATCTTGTCTACCATGTGTTAGGCACACTTCTGAGCACTTCACACTGACTTATTTTTTAATGTTTTATTTATTATTTTTATTTTATGTGTATGAGTGTTTTACCTGCATGTATGTAAGTGCACCTGTGTCCTGCAATGTCCATGGAGGTCAGAAGAGGGCATCAGATCCCCTGGAACTAGAGTTGTTTAACCGCCTTATGGGTGCTGGGAATCAACCCTGGTTCTCTGCAAGAATAGCCAGTACTCTTAACTGCTGAGCCATCTCTCCAGGCCTATGCTGACTTCTTTAGAGGATATGATTGCAAATACCCATTCTACAGCTAAGGACGCTAAGGAGAGGTTGAATCATTTATCCAACACATTCACATAGCTATATTTTAACAAACCACGGTTTGAGTTCATACAATCTGATTCTAGAATGTGTGCTGTTTTTTTTCCTGCTGTGTTAGGTAGGCTCCAAGTCATGTTTGAGTTGTTTATGCACATGCCTTATCGCCCCCACTAATTTAATTGTTTTATGTAACCTGCTTTTTCCTCACTTAACACATTATCATGTACATCTTTCCAGGCCATTAAATATTATATTCTACAACATTATTTTTTAATGACTGCCGTGGTAATCCGTTGTGATATATACGCAGTCTGGGTGTCAGACACCGAAGTTGCTTTCGCCTTTTCACTACCGTCAACAATGTTTGGGTAAATACATTTATAGTAAGATCTCTGCATACATCCTTGACTGTTTCTTTAGGATTTGTTCCAGAAGGAACTGCTGGATCAAAGAAAACTTTTAAGGCTTTGATACTTATTGCCAAATTACCCCTGGAAAGACTTCCCGGCAGTGAACAGGAGAACCTGTTCCCCCGGGGTCCTGGCCAACCTACAATTGCACAAGGGAATTAGGGGAGGGAAAACATTTGGTTGCTTTCAGTTGTTATTTTGATTATAGATAAGGCATGTGCTTTATTTCCTTATTGTTTATTTGTATTTATTTTTTCGTGGCTATCCTTTGATGATATTCAAATCAATATGCTTTTTGCCCTTTTTAGTTTGCAAGAAAAAAAAAAAAGAGAAGGAAAGAGAAAAACTCTCATAAGATAAACCCCCCTCCCAATTTGTTTCTCCTCTATGGACAGAAATAGGAGCTAGTAAGAGCACAGTGTACATTTGTAGACTTTTATCAGAAGCTTTAGCAAAAATAAACTTCAGTGATATAGCTCAATTGGCAAAGTTCTTTCCTAGCATGCATGAAGCCTGAGGTTTGATCCTCAGCAACTACATACACCAAGCATGGTGGTCCACACCTATATAATCACAGCCCTCAAAGGTAGAAGCAGGAGGATCAGAAGTTAAAGGTCATCTTCAGCTACACAGCAAGTTCCAGGAACACTGGGAAATGGCCCTGCCCTGTCCTGGGTCTGAGTGACAGATGTGCAGCCAGATGCAGGAGCCAGATCTCTCCCAGGGCCGAATCCTACTCCACTACTGCTCTGAGCAACTCACTTGACACACCTCCCACCTCCAGTTCCCATCTGTAAAATGGGAATAATGCTCTATTTGGCTGTTTGAAAGTCAAATAAGTTGAGTATAGAGATTGCCCTATGGTTCCAACACCACCTCCCAGGCAACACCGTGTAGCTCTTAGGCATTATCGCTCTATGTTGTTTTTTTTTTCTCTGTGTAGAGCTACCCTGCTGTATCTTTAAAGAGGATTCCCTTTGGTCATTCCCCCCTGTGGAGAAAAACAACCATCTCAACATTCTATTCATTCAGCATAATTGAGCCTTATTATCAGGGGGACCTATACCACACTGGGAAGAAAGTACAAGCCCTGCTTTCAAGGAACCCCTTGATGAGACAAAGCAATATTAAGATTAGACAGACTGGGAGAAGGGTTGAAATTTGACCCTTCCTTTATATCACACTAAGGCATCCTGGTATCCCTGTCACTTCGGCCACTTTGTGCAGAGCTCTTACAGGTGAACCCAACAGAGCCATACCTGAGGTTTTGACACATGACTCTTACTTCCTGCCCTGGGCCTCTCTAAAGTCCCAGGGAGAAGTGTCAGAAAGACATAGCCAAACCACCACCACCACCACCACAATGTACAGGTAAACTTGGAAGATGGGGTAATTAACATGTGTAGGGTTATCTTGTCTTTCCCCAGGTAAATAATCATACGACTTAAGGCTTCCAACAATGACCAAGCCAGTCATCTGTCCTTGCACTGGCTGTCTCTCCTTCCCTACTTCACCTCCCTCGATCCTAATCTTTGTTCTCTGGCATCATTTCCCAGACCAACTGAACCATGCAGCCTGTTCTTCAGGCTCTGCCCTTGGGAACACTCAGTGTAAGAGGGTCCTAAAGGAGGCACAGCTGAGGCGCTGTAGATTTCTCAAGATGGACCGACCTGGTTGGCTTCCTGGAAAAGGTGGCATTTGAATGTAGCTTTGAAGACTGGACAAGCATGGATAAAAAGAAAAATCAAGTCTCAGATAAGGAAATTCTGGAGGTCTTTAGAATCACATGAATAGAGACCTGAGGAGACAGGAGGGAGAAGAACAAGCTTCAGACCTGGAAGAGCTGTAGGCACTGTGGCCTGCCCCTGAAGGCATCCGGGACAGCAGGCCAGTTCTTGCTTTTAGAAAAGCCTTACCTCAGTAATGCCAGAGACAGAAACCTAGGAAAAAGGGAGTGCTGGCCTAATCTGAACACAGAGAGGAGTGGAATCAACACCTCGGGTGGTTCTCCTGAGAGGCGAAAAGAACCAACCTGTGGCTGGCCAGTGAAGGCGCATGGAGAGAGAAGCACGTGAAGGTCCATTGGGCACTGGCTGTTAACTAGTCTAGACCTGAGGTGGTAGAACACCCACTCACAGGTTATGGGAAGTGGAGGTATTCCTTCCCACAAGATAGCGAGAAGCAACAGCAGCCAGTCCCTCAGCACTTAGGAAAACCGCCTTGAGTAACACCCACTCACAGGTTATGGGAAGTGGAGGTATTCCTTCCCACAAGATAGTGAGAAGCAACAGCAGCCAGTCCCTCAGGGCTTAGGAAAACCGCCTTGAGCAGATGGAGTCTTGACCATGAGTCACTCACTCACACACAGTTCAGGGACCCCAGAAAGCAGCCAGCCTGGGTTCCATATCAGAATGATGCGATTCGCAGGCCCAACAGTTGAAGGACATCCTGTTTCTAAGAAGGAGTGACTAGAGCAAACCTAGGCCCACCATCTCCGACTCTTCCGGAGAAGAAAGAACGGGTTCATTAGCTATTTTTCTAACTGCTATGACAAAACACCCAACAAAAGTGACTTAAGGAGGGAACAAGTTTGTTTTGACTCAGTTTGACAGTGCATGGCAGGGAAGGCATGGCAGCAGACCAGCTCGAGCTGTGGTGGCAGCTGGCCATGTTGCATCTGCAGTCAGGAAGTGGAGAGAGATACATGCTGGTGCTGTCTTGTCTTCTTCTTCTTATGCAGTCCAGGACCCCAGCCTGTGGGATGGTGCCACTGACATTGGGGTTTCTCTCTGTCAAGTTTACAGTCAAGATTAAGCACCACAGCTAGGTTGGTCAAGGCCATTCAGAGAACTATTCTAGGTGGGAAAGCTACAGATGGCCTCTCAGGACCTCAAGGCACTGGGGAAGAGGGGCAGAGCCACACCTACTCTGTTTAATATGTTTTGTCAAAGACAGTCATTTACCTCTCTAAATTAAGATGCTCTGTCCATGAGCAAAGAATTATTATGTTTTCCAGTGTCCAAGGCTCAGCCCAGCCAGTCTAATAATTTGATACTTTCAGTTGTGAACTGACTCCTAGATTGGTCTCTGCATCAGACCATGGGCTTCAGGGACACACTGGGCCTGGTAGCTGTAGAGACATGGTGTGAGGCCTGTGTGGCCAGGAAATTCCTGTCAACAGATACTTACTGAGATAACGCAGTTTAGTTCTCGAATGCTAGCTGCTGCCTCAAGCATCCCCAAGCAGTCAGAGTCTTTGCAGCAACGATTTATGTCACATGTAAGACCCAAGGTAGATGCTCCCTTTGGGCATTTTTCCTAGGAAGCTCAGCTCCAACAGTGCCAAGAGAGTTCAAGGTATGTCAGTCCAGGATCTCCTGGGAGTCTTTCATATCTGGTTAAGGAATGATAGAAAGGTGGAAGAGTGGGGTCTTCAACTTGGTCACTTTGGTCCAGTAGGTATGCATGTCACTGTCACTCACATTCTACAGCAAAGTTGGAAAATGTGCTCCTGGGCAAGGGGACTGTGAGTCTCTGGTGTTTGGTCATCTACCCTTATAATGAAACCGTGTTGAACAAGACATCACTGCTATCCTCCAGTACTCACATCCCAGTGTGACACATATAGACAAGGACTATGAAAAAGGAAGTCAAGAGAAAGCACTAGGGAAGGTTTCTCAGAAGAAGGGGTAACTGGAGACCAAAAGGGTGTGGAGTAGATTAGAAGAGGTGAAATCATATTGACGTGGAGGAGGCAGAGGAAGCAGAGGGGGCCTGGAAGAAGCAAGATGCTGTAGTCTGGAACCAAAAGATAGTCACACCCGTGAAGTCAGAAATCGAGAACTGGGGCTGGAGATGCAGAGAATTCCTTTCTGCATCCGTTCACTCTGCGGGCCAGTATTTACCAAGTTTCTGACGTTTGCCGGGCATTGTTCTCCACAGTCTGATGAGCTGCATAATGAAACAGACCAAGTCCCTAGGAGGGTAAAAGAGCCAGGGCAGTGACATGCCCTCGCAGCATTCTGATGCCAAGGCTTTTAGGGAGGAATGGGTGAGCCCATACCACACCGCCCTTGCCATCCCTCAGAACACAAGGATGGAGCCATTGAGGCCACAGTCTGGAACTAGCAGCTGTGTGTGGCTCCAATTCGTGGCATTTGGGCAGGTGCCCTTTGCTGTGGATGGATTGTTTACTCTGCCATTTGTTGTAATCATTTCTGATCTTTTGCTTATTGTGTCAAAGATAAACACCGCTTGGCTGATCCCCTGGGAGCAGGACGTCTGTTCCTCGAGGCTCTGTGAGCTGTTGTTCCGCACTCGAAACAACCTGTTATTTCCTCTCTTGAAAGAGGCTCATAAAATGATAGATGAATCTCCAGTAACTATAATACCTTCTTAATGGTTAGAGAAACTGGTGCCATATAGCAGGAGTACAGTCTAGAAGAAAAATAGGAGAGTTAGAAAGACAAGCTTTAAAATATAATGGTGTCGTAATGGGCAAAATGAAACACGGGATGCTATTAGAATTCTGCCCGATGCATCTTAAGCACAGCATTTACTGGAGAGTGGTCCTTTCTGCCAAGAACCCTTTCTTTCCCCAGGGTGGATGCTGTACAGTGTTTGTTGAATGACTCAACAATGATGGCATAAGTTGAATGACAAAAATCTACAAATATTGTTTATTGTGCAATTGATGGTTAAATTCCTAAAAGCGTTGGACCCCTGAAGGCACTAGAGAAATGTGTGTTGATTAAATAAACAAATAATCCTAACCACTCAACCTTCAGGGCACTCAAGAACTATGGACATTTACCATGTCTCTCAACTATGTTGACTACCTAGAGGAGTGCCTCACTGACCTTCAAAGCCAGATAGCCTGTGGGTAAGAGAGGTGGCCTTTCTAGCGGATAAACAGAAAGATCAAAGGCAATGAACCCTGGCTGAGGATGTAGTCCAGTTGGTACAGTACTTGCCTAGCGTTCATGAAGTCCGGGGCTTGAGCCGCAGCACCACATAAGCTAGGCATGGTGGCTCATGCATGTCATCTCACCATTCAGGAAGTTCAGAAGTTCAAAGTCACCCTTAGCTACATAGCAAGTTCAAGGCTACCCTAGGCAACAGGAGACCATGTATGAAAAATATGTATCCTTGCAAAATTGAACAACAAAACCAAAATGATTTCCCCATTGGCAGGAGAGTTGGTGTGTCTGTAATGACAGCTGTAAGGTGTCCCTTTGAGTGCTACTTAACTGGGGTGTAGCAGACTGCATTTTTCCAAACAAGATGACCACAGCTACATCTCACTTTCCACACTCTCCTGTCATTTGATTCCCATATGCTAGAGTCTGGGTGGGCTATGACTCCAACCAGTGGAGGACAATATGAGGACTCTGTCCCAAATGGTGGCTTAGCTGCTTTGTCGCCTAGAGCATTTACTCTTAGACCCCCTCATCCATAAGGTATGAAGCCCAAACTGGACCTGGTGGTATGGTCCTATAATCCTGGATAATCACAGGAGGATCACAAGTTCAAGTCTGGCTTAAGCTACAAAGTAAGTTCATGGCTAACCTGGGCAACTTAGTAAGACCCTGTCTCAAAATGAAGAAAGAAAGAGGAAAGGGGGCTGGGGGGTACAGTTCAATGGTAGAGCTTTATGAGGAAACATTTGAACACAGATTTGCGGTGGAAGTCATGTGAAGGAGGATCTTAGAGGGAGCCAAGGCTGCCCACTCTTGATCCCAATCTTCAGCCTGCAGAGCCAGAAACAGCCAGTTGTTGAAACCATCCAGCCTGTGGCCCTCCTCTGTGGCAGCCAGAGCAGAGCACAGCACACAGGAATACCCACCAGATCAGTCCACAGTGCCTCCTGGTCCCTGCATGGTGCCAGATCCTGGCCAGGGGCCTCAGAATGCTTCTAGACTTCAGAAACTGTCAGTGAGGAAAGGAAATAAGACTCAGAAAGAAACACAAGTGAAGTGATAAGATACCATCTGGTTGCCCAGAGAAGAGAGCACAGTAGGGTTGCACTTTAACAGGTGGATAAGGGAATTCACCATGCAGAGAACTGGTAAGGAAGCCCAGGGCAAGAGGGAATGGGCTGACGAAAAGCACTAAAGTAGGAAAGGTCTGGACAAGAGGGTGAAAGAAAGCAAGATGCTTCAGTGCTTAGTAGGCAGAGCCCAGGCAGAGGCTCCCCTGACAGAGGGCACAGTCTGCTCATAAAGAGCCTTACAAGAACAGTGTCTAGTGTCTGCCAGAGCCCCACAGAGTGCAGGAAACAGAAGGAGAAATCAATGAAGGCAGGACTTTAAGCATCCCCCAGGGCCTACCCCAGGAGGAGTCCCAACTCAGAAGAGCCCAAACCTGCAGATCCAGCGCTCCAGAGGGCAGGTCAGCGGGCTAGCGGGGAGCCTGGGGGTGGGGTGGTGGGCAGACACAGAGTCCCATGAATATACATGATCCCGCCCTGGAAGCCGGCTTCCTGCAGCGCGTTTTACCGAGCTCTATCTTGACAAGGTGATGTCCTTCAGTAGAGGACAAGATACGGCTCTTAGTTCAGCAGTTCTGTCAAGTCCGAACAGGCGTTTGATTTCGCTTCATACATATGCTTAGGTGCTAAGGAAAGGCAGAGAGGCCGGGGAGGGAGGTCAGCCCCAAGGAGGAAGACATCGGCTCTTCTCTTGGACTGCTTCCTGCCTCTGACTTACAGCTGACTTTGGGCATGCTGCCCCGCGTGGGCTGCATTTTAACACTCTGCACAGCAGTTGGGGGCCAAGGGCCAGCCAGGGAGTCTCATTCCTTGTTTCAACTCTGTCACTCAAGCTGGGCAACCCTTGAGATGGCTGTTTCCCTCTCTGGGTCACAGGTGTCTCCTCTAACAAATGAGGGAATGACATCAGCGGTCAGCAAGTTGTTTTCTTCCTCTAAAGCAGTTGAATCTTGATGACAGACACAATTTAAACAGATCTTAGATCTCCCTTGTGTCTGAGGCGCCGTGACAGAGCTCTGATGAAGAGCTTCTGCACTGAGTAGCTTCTGCAGGATCTTTGGCAACATTTTGGAACCTGCAAACCCCCTCATTTGTTTCAAAATGTCTCACTGACCCCACAAAAGAAAGTCAGTTGTACTTTCCATGGTGGAGAACGTTAATAGGAAAGACTAGAATTGGCAATACTTCAAGCACATTTGTATTTTGATTATAGCATCTATTGCAATTTTAGAATAGCCGTCCATGGAAGTCACAGATACATCTATTCAGCCCAAGGCTGCACTTGCCAAAAATCTCAGAATGCAAGCCCTTCTAGGAACATGGTTAGAAAAGCCCGGTGGGCACTAGGATGGCCCAGCAGTATGTGTGGCCAACTTGCATGCCCTTTCGGGGATACATAATCTGATGGTTGGGGGGGTCCCAGTCTTGAATTTTTAACATTTTAGCATTTTTTTAAATGTGTTTGGGGGGGTGCACATATGCCACCGCATGTGTGTGGAAGTTAGAGGCCAACTTCCAGGAGTCGGTCCTCACCTTCCACTTTTTTGAGGCTGGGACTCACTTCTAGCACTGCGCTGAGTGAGTGCGCCAGGCTAGCTGGCAGGAGCTCCAGCCAGTTCTCCAGTCTGTTTCCACCTGCCCATCTTGCCTCGAGAGTGTCAGGAGAATAGACGCTTGCCACTGCATCCTTTTTACATGGGTTCTGAGATTGAACTCAGGTGGTCAGGGTTGCACAGCAAGTGCTTGAACCCATCAAGCCATCTCTCTGGCCCCCAGTCTCATAATCTTAAAAAGCCCCTAGGTGGTTCTGATGCACATGTTTTAGGGACAAATGGTTGACAAATGCTAAGCTGGAAGCTCTGATATAGGATAAAGAAAAGCAGCATGCACCGGTTAAATAAGATTAGGGAGCTGCTCCTCTCCTCCCTCCCTGGAGCCAAATAAAAGACAGGGGGTTCAATCATTTCTCAAACTCTCTGACTACAAAGCTCTTAACTAATTCTGGACTATTCCTTGAGAAGTGCTGGCTTATCCATAGGGCTTGAAGGCTTACATACTCATGTGCGGTCCTCTGCAATAATTTCTTGGCTTATTCAATGGTTAATTTCCTCTTTCTCTCTTGGCTTTTTATGGCTCCAAACTAGAGGGCAGCTCATAAGCAAGGGACAAGCCCACTCGCCTGGCTTCTTCCTCCAATGAAGAGTCGGGACCCTCCCTTAGACATCTGAAGACTTCATAAATCCTTTCAGGTCTTTGTCTGACTTAGAACCCACGAGAGAGATGTGTGAAAGGACCTCATCTTGGTTTTGCACCGAGACTGGCTCTATGTCACATGAGCGCTTTGGAATCCAGCAGACTTGAGTTCAAATCTCAGTCTCCACTCAATACCCCAGAACAGTTGTCAAGGCCCCTGATTCCTTGTCTATTAAGTAGAGACAATAATCCGGTTCATCATTCTGTTGTAAAGATCAAATGCGAAAAAAATAACCAAAGCAGCCATTGAGGTGCCTGGAACACCCTAAGTCTGTCACAAGGTGACCCGATGCATTGCACTGACAGTCGTGAATGTCTGTCTGTGGGCACATGAGAACAGGACAAAGGTGAATCAGACTGCGGCAGTAGACAGCAAAGTCCTTGCTGTGTGTTCACACTTTATACTTTCTGCTTCTAGCCCATTCATTCTCAAACTTTAGCTTGGAGAATCAGCTGCCTCCCAGATTAATTAAATCGGAACCTCTGGAGGAGAGCCCAAGCGTCAGGATTTGTAAACCTCCAACCTGTACTTCTCTTCTGTGTACAAAGCCCTTGTATCTACCTGTCTGTTCCACATCTCTTCCTGGAGGCATCCCGTCCTCTCCCAGTGCCCTGCTCCTGATGAATGGTACCAGTAAGCCTGTTCCAACAGCCCAGCACTGGGCTCCTCTGCCCTCCCCTCCCAGTCGCCAGCACCTGTTGAAGATAAAGTGTTTCTACACCTTTCTGTTCTCACCCTATTGATCATCCAGTCCAAGCTACCAGCACCCTTGCCTGTGCCACCTCCTGACTCATTTACATGTGTCTATTCAGGTCCTTGACACAAATTCAATCATGTGCATTCACACACACACACACACACACACACACACACACACACACACACTGCGCACACATATAGAGGCTCCCACTTCCCATTCTCACAAAGAAGGGGCTCCTCACCCCATGCCTGGCTTTGTTCCCTATATACAACTCCTCCTGCTGAACACACCCACTGCCTCCCCAGAGCCTTTGCAGATGCTGTTCCCCCTGCTTGGAGCTCCTTGCGCATCTTCTTTGCCTAGAAAGCTCTTTATTAACCTTTCAGAACTCAGTTCAAGCAGCCACTTTAACCCCTGAGACCAGGTCAAATCCTCCCACACCCCAGCACCTCCCTGCCTTTTATTGCCCCTCTCAGAGTCCCAAGTAGCATCTGTCTGCATGACTATTTGATTGATCTCCATAACCCCCACCAGACTCCAAGTTGCTTGAAGACAAGACCTATTTCTGCTTGGTTTGCTATTGTTTTAAGGACACAGTGGGCACTGATTGAGTGTGTGCATACCATTCAGGCAACTCCACCACAAACTGCTTTCCAGGGAATTTCCTGTCTGCATTTTTACTGGTGGGGCTTAATGAGGATTCCCAAAGAATGTGGAGTCATAGGTATGAGTTTAATTAACTTCAATAGGCATTTAATGTAGATTTAATAAGACAGTTATTGTATGTTAATTAAATGTCAACTGATTGCTAAAAGGTTTTTGCAATTATTGAAGTTTACTAATTATCTAATAGATAAATCAGTTTCCCATGTAAATAACTAGCATCTACATAAGCAATAAATATGCCATTAGATTCCACACATTAACATATTGAAATGAGAGGTTAGCCCCTTAGGGGATTCTGGGAACCGGTGTCCAATCCTCACAGGGGAGGTACCACACATCTTGCAGTCCTTATGCCCCATCCTGGCAGAAGCAGTGACAAGTGGGTTGGAAGAAAGGCTGGGGCCCGTTCGGGGAATGCTACCTCATCCCGTTTTCCCAAACCAGCCAGCCAGTCCGAGAGGGGTCCACTCTGGAAAAGATACTGTATGTCTTGGAAGCTCTGACTCCTCATTTGTAAAACAGGGATGTGGGAGGCTCCCTGCCCCAAGGCCTGGGTGTCTGTGATTGTTGAATGGCTGGTACCTGAGCACAGCTCAATGTAGACGATAGGAGTCCGCCTCTGCCTCCTACAGCATGGTTTGATTGATCACGGTACAACTCTGGAGAGGTTGCATCCCTCCCTAAGCCTCAGTTTCCCAATGTGGAAATCTCCCTCACGTGGGTGTACAAAGGAAACAAACCAAGTACCTGTAAGTCTGAGTAAGAGGAAGACACAGGTGGGGAGGGCAGTACAAAGATAGGATGCTTCCAAACAACAAAACAGAAAATATACCTAATGGTGTGGGGTGGGGTGGTAGGCATTGTCAGATACCTTCTTACTTAATCTTAGCTTCTAAGCTCACCTCCATCTGGAGACAGGGAAAGAGACTCTGAGAGACTGGGGAATTTGCAAAAAAGTTACACAGCAAGAGAGAGGGGAATCTCAACTGCACTCCTCAGTGTCCCCTCTGACCCTTGCCCCTCAGCCACCTGGGGTCACAGGAAGTCAAATTCTAAACACAGCCTTTCTAAAGAGGGGATTTCTAAAGGGGGGAATGAGAACTCACTCCAGTGCATCATAAGCAGTCTGGCTATGGACTGTCCATGTAACACCCCTGAGAACTGTTCTTTTAGAGATGAAAACCTAGGATGCACAGAGAGGTTTAGGAATCTCATCAAAGCCACACAGCCAGTAAGGGGCAGAACTCAGAATATGAAACCAGGCTGGCCAACTCTGTGCCTGGGCCAGACCACTCTGAACATCTGTGTGACCCCAGGCCAAGGCACAGATAGAGAACTGTTTGGCCCAGGGCATCCCAACACCAGCAAGCAGCTGCCTCCTTAGTGGGGAGTGGCCTCAGAGAGAAGGTCCACACCTCTGGAATGGGAGCCCTGGTGTCTCAAGCCCCTGGAATATGATCTGTACCTAAAAGAAGCAGTTAGTCCTCCCCTCAGAGGAGGATGTGACCAGAGGCAGGACAGAGCAGCTCCTGGAAAGCTTAGATGGGCCTAGCTCAGAGCTGAGGACAGCAGCTCTGCCCTCCACCCGTGGGCTTCGCAGTGGAACATCATTTTTGGGAAATCTTTTCAGTGACCAGGAGGCCAGAGGGGGGCCTTCCAACCAATGAAAACTCACCACACAATCTAAACCCAGGCCATCTGACTCTAGATCCTAAGTTCACCATGAGTCCACTAGAAGACCCCGGGAAGCAGCCAGCCTGTGTCTACCACCATCTCTCCATTCTCTCTAGTCAGAGGGATGGATGAGCCAGCAGTAGAGGCATTGAGGCAGCCTGCAGCCCCAACATGCTCTAACTCACCCTTCCCAACATTAACCCATTCACCACTAGCTCTAGCAGCTTCCTTATTCCTGAAAGGGGAGAAGCTCTAAGAGTTGACACGGCACAACAGAATACAATGCTACTAAAACCCTGAGTCGGGGTGCTGGGCACACAGTAGATCCCAGCTAAATGATAAAGAAACAGACACACACCTCCACATCTATATCCAGCTTTGGTAGGATCACCAAGGACCTGCCTAACCACAGCAGCAAGATCTCTGGCTCTGATTCCTGAGAGGCCTCATTTTGTGTCTCCATCAAGGCTCCCCAGGTCCCTCACCTACCTCCCATGCCAGCTCCAAGACCTCCCAACCACAGCACAACCAGCCATGCCAGCACTGTGGGCACCCCCTCAGCCTCCAGGGGGCCTAAAGTCCTGTTTGCAGAAATTCTCTTCCATCCAGAGAAAGCCCTGTCTTTGGGAAATCCTCTTCTTTTCAGGGACCAGGAGGCCGGAGGGGCCTTCCAACCAATGAAAACTCACGGAGCAAATAAAGGGACACAAGCCCCCCAAAGAGCTCCCAGGACCCCTGGGGTCAGAAGCCAGGCACTGCATTTATGTGCAAATGGAGCCGGATTAGGGATTAGGGATTAGCAGGGTCCCGAATTACTTGCAGCTGCCAGGTCTCTTTGTCCGCCTCCCCCACCTCTCCTCCCCTAAACTGTCAGAGGCAGAGGGTAAGAGGGACTCACACTGCCTGCTGGGGGAGCTCTGGGGGGGGGGCTGGGGGAGAGCAGGGGAGAGGCAAGCCTCTAATCAATAGGCAGCCCACGTGGCCCCTGCCTTTGGCGATCGATGCCTCTTCCTGTAGATTCTTGATTCTAGAGTGGGGCAGGGGGGTGGATGGCAGGGGTTGGGGGCATGCAGCACCATAGTTCGCAGCTCTGACTTTTGCCCAGGACACCTGGCCCATAGATATAGTAGTCACTACCAAACCATTCCCATACTAACAAACTCTAGCAGCTTCCCACCCAAGGGGATTTAGCCTAAAGAGCAGGTAGGACAACTGAAGCCTCCCAGCTCTCAGGCCAGGGTTCTGTTTTATACTGGGATAGGCAGCAACAGCAGCAATAGTTTTACAATCAATCTCTCTCTCTCTCTCTCTCTCTCTCTCTCTCTCTCTCTCTCTCTCTGCTAAATACAAGACAGAACCAGAAAATGATGTTACATTAAACACTTCAAACAGCACTACAGTACACCCCATTTCAGAGTCAAAAAAGCTGCAAGGCAAAAGGGTTTGGTGGCTCACCCCAAGGTCACTCAGTAAGGATGACAGCATGGGAAAGATAGCTTGGGACTGACTGCCTGTCCCCTTGGGCCTTGAGAACTGGGGCTCAGCAGCTCTGGTCAACAAAGCTGAATGAAGCCAGCTTTAAAGGTACGGCCCAAGGCTATGTGGGCCGCAGATACTTGCTCCAGGAGGGACACATAGCATCTAGACCGTGTGCCCAGGGTTTCGGCTCCCAGAACAGTTCCTTAGATACTGTTTTGTCTGTGACGCCACCTCCCCGACAAGAAGTCAGGGGGAAAGGCTATTGGGGCCAAAGCAGTTTTGAGCTCTGTGGAGAGGACTGACCTGCTTCCTGACCCCCAGGGGGGGGGGTGATTACAGACCCTGTTGAGGCCTGTAGGTGAGGCAGCCAACCGGAGGTTCTGTGAGCTTAGACCTGGTAACACACCCTCTACAGCAGAAACTGGAGAGCAGGCTGCACAAGGGCTTTGGTGGGCAAAGGCCAGATGGGAAATATCTCAGACTGCACCACACATCTCTGTCCCCAACTCCTCTTTGCTTCTCTTTACAACTCTTTAAAAATGTAGAAACCATCACTAGCACAGAGGCCAAGCTTGGAGCTGGAATTGACCTCCACCCCCCACAGTTTGCTATATCCCCTGGTCTGACATGCCCCTGTCCCCTGGACTGGGAGAAGGGGAGTCTGACCTCTCTAAAGGAAAAGGTGGGTTGGGAAGTATTTTGAACTGAGCATATGGCCTCTCTATGCCAAAGAGTAAGGTAGGTGCCCGACAGGGGCTGGGACCAAGCTAGAGCCAGGAGCTGAGGTAGGGGCAGAGGTGCCAAAGACAGCAGAGGCTGGGGTGGGAATGAGTCTGGGCAGGGCCTGGGTGCAGCTGTGAGGGAGCCAGGTCTGATTCCCCACATTCTCCCCTCAGCGAGAATCAATAACAATTTGAATTTCTTTCATCTGAGCAGGGATAGCAACACACGCAAACACAGAGCAGGAAAGGCATTGATCCCTCCCAGCTGCTGCCAAGCCTGCCTCCCTGTTCTCGCCAACCCCCCTGCCATCTGGCCTCCCCTCCCCCAGACCTCTCGCTCCACATCCACTCCTGGTCCCACTCTCTACAACCCCAGGGACCTCCAAGGCAGGAGCAATGCCAGAGCATTAGGATCCCCACAAGAACCAGGCCATCCAGTTGGTACCATAAGAGGAGTGAGTGTAACCGCCTCAGGACAGGCCAAGCCTGGGCTCCCCTTGGGGGTCCTACACCTCCTGGGAACACCTGATCGTAATCCACAGTGCCCACTCCCCCACTTTCCCTCCCTGCTGGCTTCAGGAATCCGTTTTCATATTCATGCATCCAGGAGACAAAGCAGGTATTTCAGGATTGGCTTTGTGCACAGAGTGTGATTTTGGATTCCGCCAACATCGGAGTGGTTCCCTGAGGTGTCAGATAATGGATTTCGTCGGGAGACGCAGGAGGCAGGTACCTGGTGAGAAGAATGAGGCAGAGGAGCTGAGGGGTGATGCGGGCCTAAAACAGAGTACAAAGAAGAGGGTAGAAAGGGAAAAAAGAGTCCCCTTCATGTCCGTTATAAAGGTCATGACCTGCACCCCAGAACAAAAGTCAGGATAAGAGAGAAAGTACAGCAGACTATTTGAGCTTAGCTTTATGTAAGTGCCCCAAGAGGCATGTTTGTGCTTAACTTTGAAGAAGCTGGGGTGACCTATAGGGGTGTAATTGAATGAAAGGTTGTGCTCCAGGGCTGGTAGAGTCCAGCCTGTCCATCTCTTCAGAATTATCTGGACCCCCTCAGTTGTAGCATTCCTTCATCCTAGGGATGGGGCAGGGCCATTCAGAATGAGAACCTTGATGTCTTTATGGTCAGCTCTTATATAGAAAGGTGGGCTGGCAGTTAGAGAAACAGTTTTTATGACTGATTTGGGGGGAAGGGCCTGTGTTTCTGTCATACACACACACACACACACACACACATACACAGAGATAACTGGAATTCCTCTTCCTCAAGGAGTGTGAGTGTGTGTGTGTGTGTGTGTGTGTGTGTGTGTGTGTGTACACATGCGCACACACGTGCACAGAGCTCAGAGGCTGACATCAGGAGTCCTTCTCTATTGCTCCCCACCTCATTTTTGAGACAGGCTCTCCTACTGAACCTGGAACTCAACAATTCAGCTAGACTGACTGGACAGTAAGCCCCAGGAACTCCTGTCTCTGCTTCCCAGAGCTGGGGTTACAGGAGCACGCTGCTGCCGCGCCACACTTTTTACATGGGTGCCAGACATCTGCACTCAGGTCCTAGTGCTTGCACAGCACATACTTCACTCACTCAGCCATTTCCCCAGCCCCCAGAATGCCAGTGTTTGTGACTTACTTTGGGGGAGAAGGACAGACGGTGAGAAGCAGACAGAAGGTTAACTGGAAACTTTGTTTATGAAGAGCTTTTAGGCCTATTTTGGGGTGTTCTCCCCTGAGTTCCAGCAGGGGATGGGTGGAAGCATAGCTGTGAAATAAAACTAGTAGGATTTAGGGATAGGGTGAGGACGTAGCAAACTCTGGGACCAGGCAAAGGGTTCTGATTTGGGTCGGTGGGTGGCAGGTCACTCAGTGAGAGGTAAGCAGCAGAATTGGGTCTGCAGAGGAATACAGTGAACTGGTCTCAGCCCTGCTGGTCTGGACATACCCAGGAGTCCGAGAACAAAAAAGTCTACGAGTTTGTCACATGAGCTAAGTCTTAAGGAGTACTATGGACTGTAAACATGACCTTGAACATCCTCATCTCTCCTTTTGAAACCTCATGCTCCTAGGGAACACTTACCATTGGGCTCACTGACCCTGCTTGTTCCAGGTCCCTGCTGTCCACTCTTCCTCACTTAGTGGTCTCTGCAGACCCTGCACCCCAGTCTTTCCAACTCCATTCATTTTGCATGTCTTAAAAGTCCAGATGGAGAACCTCTCCTATACATCCAGCTTTTCAGGTCTCGGCCTCCCCTACCTCCAGTTTCCTCTCACCAACACTTTATGATACAGGGAAAAAGGAGTTACCCCCAGAGTTCTTAGTCTCTTTCATAAAACAATTTAAGAATGGACTCGAACAGAAGCTTAGGAAAATTTTATTAGAATTTAAGGAAAAATTCTCAAGGCAGGCAAGCTGTAAATTTCAGCAGCTGCCTAGAGGAAGGAATAAGACCATGCCGGTATGGAGGTCAGACACATTGTGGACCAGCAGCTACATGATGGGGAGGGAAGTTTTAGAGAAAGAGCAAAGGAATCCAAAATGTTGGGATAGCCCAAAGCATTAGGGAAAGTGTGGTTAGAAAAGAGATAGAAAGAAGAAAACGGGACATTACGCTTTTCTAAAAAATTCAGAAAAGTGGGCAAGACTTACAGAAACCTCATTTCTGTAACTCAGTCTATAAGCACTGTTAAGGGACAGAGATTCCGGGCAGGAAAAGTTCACCATCTCATTAGCGCACTGAATATTCCACCCATCTTTTTAGCATAACCTAAGGTGAACCCACCTTCCTACGGGTGGCCCTATGACCAGATAATTGACACAGGAAAACTGTAAAGTTGGACCTTCATCCAGACCAGAGATTTTAATCCTCTTGATCATATTTCTCTTAAGGGGCTTTTTGCTACTGTGACATTCAGACCTGACAACTAGTAATTGTGCCACCTCTGAAATCCCCAATTAAGAAATGCCCTCTCTCCAATCAAAATTTAGGATCATTCTAGTTTCTTTCCACGGATCCCCTTCCTTGACCACACTGAACCGCCAGGTCATCAGTATTTCCATTTCTTCCCACCCATAACCTCTCTTAGAAAGAAACGCTTAAAAACAGTCCTCAGCTGCACATAATGGAAATCTGACCACAGATTTGGGCTATCCCAACATTTTGGGCTCCTTTGATCTTTCTCTAAACTTCCCTGCCCACCATGCGGCTGCTAGTCCATGGTGGATTACGTCTCCCTTCCCCTAACAAGACAGAGCAGTCAACTGCTGCTGGTGAAAGCCACCGAACTCTTCTGGCTTCCTGGTCTGCCATGTTTGGAAGGAACTTCATGACCATTGTAGTAAACTGCACTACTCACCAAATGCTTTGCTCCTGCTGTGATTTGAATCTGAAGTGTTCCTCAAAGGTCATGTGCTAAAGGCTTGGTTCCCAGGTGATGGCTTTGTTGAGAGGGGCAGAAACATTAGGAGGTGGTCAAGGAAGGTCAGTGCAGAGTGTTCTTGAAGAGTCTCTCTCTCTCTCTCTCTCTCTCTCTCTCCCTCCCTCCCCCTCTCTCCCCCTCTCTCTCTCTCTCTCTCTCTTTCTCTCTCTTCCCAACCCACCCAAATGATCACGCGACTTTGCTCTTCCCCCTCCCTCTCCCTCCCTCTCCTGCCCTCTCCCTCTCTTCCTCCTCTCCCTCCCTCCTCCCTCTCTCTCTCTCTCTCCCTCCCTCCCTCTCTCTCCCTCTCTCTCTCTCTCTCTCTCTCTTTCTCTCTCTTCCAAACCAACAACCATGAGTGAGCAGCTTTGCTCTGCCCCATGCTTCCCAAAGCAACAGGGCCAAAGGACCATGAACTGAAACCTCTAAGACTGAGTCAAAATAAACCTTCCTTCTTTTAAATTGATTTTCTCAGGTATTTTGTCACAACAACAGAAAGCTGACAAGCACATATCTTGGTACTCTGCAAATTTCCCCATTAGGGAACAGAAACATGTCTCTACCTCTTGGTATTGGGTTTAGCCACACTGGCCACACAGCCCGAGGCAGACAGTGTCCCTGTATCAGTCTAAGCCCAAGCCTTAGGAAACTGTGTGTATTGGCACATGAGAAGAGCATGCATGGCTCAGAGGGAGGATAAGGGACAGTGATACCTCGGCTGGCACAGCACAGAGCAAAGCTGCCCAGCGCAGCCCAGCCCAGACAGCAGAAATACAGCCAACTGGGAGATTCCTGGTGGGTTGTATTTGGGGCAGTTTGTTCTGCAACATTTCTGTGGCGACAGTCAGTAGATGCCCATGTTCTCAAGAGAGTAGCTCCCTCCCCACTGAGTCTCTCCATCTCATTCCAGACATGAAGAAGGACAAAGAGCAGAAGGCACATTCCAGATGGGTTTCCTCTTTAATTAGCCTTCATAGAAGCCTCACCCGGCACTTTCCATTTATATCGCCTTAGACAGAGCCACTACCATGTCCACTCTAAGTGAAAGGGTGTGGAGTGGAGGAATTATTTTTAACTCAACTGCCCCAAGCCAAATCTAGGTTTTTATTTGGCTAGACATTAATCTAGTATACAACACACAAACAGAAAATGCATAAGTAAAAAGTTTAAACACCAGTACGTGCTATAAGGAAGATAAAATAGAAATAATGCATTAGGTGAGATTGGCAGAGAGACCTATATTAGCTCAGAGACCTCCTCAAATGGGTGGCATCCAAGGTAAAGCTGGAACCACACAAGGGAGGTAGACAGCCAAAGGAAAAAGAAGGGGAAAGCCCAAAGGTGGGAAGGCATTCAGAACATTTGAGAGCCAGCAGGAAAGTAACACAGTAGCTGGGCTTCAGTAAGTGAGGGGCCTGAGGCAGAGGAGGACAGGGCTACTCGCTGTAGAACTCTGCCAGTTGGATTAGAAGTCTGGATTTTGTTCTAAATGATCTACAAAGATAACTTCAGATGGTCTGTATAGGGAGGACCATAAAGTCAGGAGTAGAAACACCAGTGGGGAGGCAGTGGCTGCATCCACGGAAGAAAAGAGTCAAAAACGGCTTGTATTAGTCATCACTGAATTGGAAATCCCAGCCAGTATAATAACACAAGAAAAAAAATCAATTAAAAAACATGCAGATTAAAAAAAAGGGAAAAACAACCCTGTCTCTATGTATGGATAACACAATTATCTGAATAAAAAAGTAATCTCATAGGTTGTAGATTATCTACAAAGAAACTATACAATATCTATGAGAACTAATAGATAAGTTTAGTAAGACGACAATAGATAAAACCATACACAAAAATTAAGTATTGGGGAGTTAAGTGGTTAAGAGCATTTGGTGTTCCTGCAAAGGAGCCAGGGTCAATTAACAGCACACACATGGGGGCTAACAATCATTCATAACTCCAGTTCTAGGGAATCCGATACCCTCTTCTGGCCTCAGCAGGCACTGCATGCACATGGTGTACTTACATACATACAGGTAAACATTCATACACATAAAATGCAAATTAATATTTTAAATCAAATAATGGTCTGTAGACTAGCAATGAACAATCAAAAATTAAAAATTTGAAAGTTCCATTTATGATACTATAAATCTACTACCAAAATATAGGCAATATCTATATCCTAAAAACATATAAAAGAATTCATATATAACCTATATAAATGAAAAAATATGCTATATGTGGATATCAATTCAATTTACCATTTCAGTTCAATCATTTCAAGCCCATTGAAATCCCAGCAGGATTTTGTTTTTAAATAGAAATCAACAAACCAATTCTAAATTCTATATTGAAAAACAAAGTAGCAATTTTGAAAAACAAAAAAGTTGAAGAACTCACACTGATTGATGCTAAGACTTACTATAAGGGGCTTTAGAGATGGCTCAGTGGTTAAGAGTACTGGCTGCCCTTGCAGAGGCTCCAGGTTCAATTCCCAGCACCACATATGGCTAATAACTGTCCTTAAGAGTTTCAGGTAATCTGACACCCTCTTCTGGCCTCCACAGCCATTACACAACACAGGTGCATTTACATGCAGAAAATACACTCATACACATAGAATAAATAATAAATATGAAAAAAGATTTACTATAAAGCTAGACCAACATGTGGTGTTAGTGGAAAGACAGACACAGAGCTCAAAAGAGAACACCAGTATCCAGCAATAGGATCCTACTATATAGTTTACTGATTTGCCACAAAAGTGCAAAGGCAATTTAATGATGAAAGAACAGTCTTTTTAGCAACTAACACTGGAACAATTATGCATCAATATGCAAAAGAAGAAAGTAAAAGGGCAGAAGGAAGGAAAGAAGTAAGAAGGGAGGGAAAGAAATAAAAGAAGAAACTTGACCCTTACCAGGTACCATATACTAAAAATTAACCCGAAATTAATCATAGGTCTCATAAAATTTCTAGGAAAACAATAAAAAACTTTGGGTTAGGAAAATATCTCATAGGTATCACGTTCATAAAGAGCTGATAAACTGAACATCAGCAAAATTTAAACTTTCTACTCTATAAAAGACACTATTAGGGAGCTGGAGAGATGGCTCAGTGGTTAAGAGCACTGGCTCCCCTTCAGAAACCAGAGTTCAGTTCCCAGCACTCACATGGCAACGCTCACAGTAGCCTGTGACTCCAGCTTCAGGAGATCTGATGCCCTCTCTGGCATCCACAGGCACTCACATGCATGTACAAATACTATATGTCTATATACACATACATACATATAAAGAAATAAATTGAAATAACAAGTAAATGAATGTTAATGCAATTCATTACAAACAATACATTTTAGTTGTTAATTGTAAATCAGTGACTCATTTCTTTACATATAGGGCTCTTTTTTAATCAGTTACTTCACATACTGAAAATATTGAGTCATGAACTCATTGTAACTCAGGTCTGGTTAGGCATTTTCTTATTGTATTCTCTTAGTTTTATAGTAAATACAAGGAAAGAGTATGTGTTGCTTGGCCTCTTAGTTGGAATCCAATTTGAAGGTCTGGTACTGTCTTAATAGTGGATGCATATGGCCTGCACACAGATGCAGACACACAGGATAACCCACAGAGAAAGAGCCCTTGGTGCTGTATTTCTCACAGAGAGCTTTTCATTTACTTATAGTCATGAAAACACTAAACAAGTGTGAAAATGCATTGTTGGGTCTGTTGACAGGTGTGGTCACCGCCAGCGGCGGCCGCTCCTCCATTCTTGTGGGTGTCGATCCTTCATTCTCACGGGCGTTGAGGCTGCTCCTCCACTCACCCTGGGCTGAGGCAGCTCTTCTGCTTGCCCTGTGCCACCTCCTGTCTTCACTGCTTCTGCCCGGTCCCAGACCTCAGGGCTGGTGAGGAGACTGTGTCAGCAGACCTGCATTCAGACACAGGAGATCAGGTTCAGTGACACAGGTCTGGTTCATTGTTCCCAGCACTCACATGGCAACTAACAACCATCTGTAACTCCAGCTCCAGGGGATCCAACGCCCTCTTCTGACTTCAGTGAGGAATGCAGGACACAGGTGTGCTTATACATGTGCAAGCCATATACTCATAAAATGAAATAAAAATTTTAAAAAGATACCATTATCTGAAAAGGTAAGCACAGACTGAGAGACAAATATTTGTAAAATGTGCTTGGTAGAGGACAAATAAATAACACAAAGCACAGTAGTAAGAAAACAAATGACCCAAATTAAAAGTGGGCAAAATTCTGAATAAGCACTTCACCAAAGAGGATATATAGATGGTAAAAAAAATTAAGTAATTAAAGATGACCAACATTAATTAGGGAAATGTAAATTTAAAACACAATGAAGTACCACTACATACCTATTGAAATGGCTTTAAAGGGCTGTTTTGAAGCAGTTAGTACCAAGTGCTGACAAGGACACAGCACAACCGAAACTCTCATACATTGCCATGAAAATGCAAAATGAGATAATAACTTTGGAAAACAATTTGGCACTTTCTTACAGGTTTAAATATAACTGTGTTATGCCTGCTAGAGAAATAGCTCAGCAGTTAACAGTGTGTGTGTGTACTGCTTGTCCAGAGGAACTGACTTCTATTCCCAACACCCACTTTACCTCTAGCTCTAGGGGACCGGACACTCTCTTCGGGCTTCTGTGGGCACTGAAATGCACAAGCCCACACACCTAATTCAAAAAATAATTTTATAAAAATATTTTTTAAATCACATAACTTGCCTTATGAACCAGCAATCTTTATTGGTAGGTATTTACTCAGGAAAAGATATGAACATAAGTTCACACAAAAACCTGTACAGAAATATCCATAGCAGATTTACTCCTTTGAAGAAAAAAAAAAAAACAAAAAACTGGAAATAATCCAGTGTCCTTCAATGGGTAAATAGTACAGCCAACAGTGGTATGCCAGCTACTTTGCTGTTGCTGTGACAAGCTACCATGACCAAGGCAACTTACAGACAGAAGAGTTTATTGGGCTATGGTTCCAGAGTGACAAGAGTCCATCACCGTGGGCAGGCATAGCAGGAGATGGCCAGAGCAGAAAGCTGAGGGTTCACATCTTCAAGTAGGCACAGGAAGCAGAGACAGACAAAACTGGAAATGGTACATGGTTATGAACTCCCAAAGCCCACTCCAGTGACGTGCCTACTAGAGGCGCCACCCCCTAGGGATTCCATGACTTTCCCACATCAGGACTACCAAATGACCAAGTGTTCAAATACTTGAGCCTATGGGGGGACACCGCATTCACATCGCCACAAATGGAACGCTACCCTGCAGTGAAAAACCCTACTACTGGTCAATGCAATTCTAAGGAGGAATCGGGAATACACTAACCCAAGTAAAAGATGCCAAATTCTAGAAGCTTTATTCTGTTTGGTTGAATTTGTATTCATTCAGGAAATTGCAAAACTGTAAGAAAAAAAAGCAAATCAGGAGCCACTGAGGAGCTGGGATAAAGAATATCGTTGACAGCCAAGGGGTTCAAGGGGATCTGGGGACTGTGGGAAGGTTCTGGTTCACTGCAGTGGTGATCATACACCCTTATGAGAGCATCACTGTCCATCCTTGTAAAGGTGAAGGAAGTCAATAAACCAGACTTTGAAAAGGTAACTTCCAGTTCATCTCCACCCAGTCCAAGCATCCAGCAGAAGTTGGTTTCATGAGAAAGAGAGGAAGGGAAATGGGGGGCGGTGAACAGATGCATAGGTAAATGGGAAAGTAGATGGGGAGGAGTGACTGGCTGACCAGCTGGCTAGAGAGACAAATGGACTCATCAGAATGGAGGGCTGTGCTGGGCTAGACAGGCTGGACAGGACAGGGCTGCCAAGAACGAGCAGGTGGAACAACTAAAGAGTACTCTCTGCACCCAATCATGGTGCTGGGCTTCCAGCCCAGGTGAGAGGGTGGCCTGGGCAGCCCCCATGGCCTCCCCAGCACAATCCTTGATCATCATCCTCCCCAGCCAATTGCACAAGCATTTTCTTAGCACTGACTTGGTGCCTGGCATTTTTAACTCACCTGTACTGGTTCATATGATCCACACCATACTTTCATAGGAAATGGATGAGCAGACAAGTGTCTCCCAAAGTCACTCAGAGAGCAAACAATGGGAATATATTTGGATCTAAACTGCATGACTTCAGAGCCTGATCTCTCACCTCCATACCACAGCTTACACACACACACACACACACACACACACACACACATCAAAGCAGAGATCATGACGTGTGGATGTTAGGTTGAACCAGAGGAAATGGCTGATACACAGCCACTTGTGACTTACAAAATTCACATTTTTAATCAAGATCAACCTAATACTGCTACTGTCAGTACCCACTGTCTATTGCATGCTTCCTAAGAGGCAACACTATCCTCAGCACTATTCACACATCATCTAATTTCACATTCTTTTTTTAAAATTTTATTTATTATTTTTTATTTTATGTGTATGTGTGTACTGCCTGCATGTGTACTGCCTGCATGTATGTAAGTGCACCCGTGTTGTGCAGTGCCCGTGGAGGACAGAAGAGGCTGTCAGATCCCCTGGAACTGGAGTTATGGACAGTTGTTAGCTGCCATGTGGGTGCTGGGATTCAAACCTGGGTCTTCTGCAAGAATAACCAGTGTTCTTAACCGCTGAGCCACCTCTCCAGCCCCTAATTCCACATTCTTAAAAACCCTTTACGGACAGCGAAATGACTCAGTGGGTAAAGGCACTTGCCACCAGCCTGACAACCAGAGTTTGATCCCAGGACCCATACAGTGGAAGGAGAGAATTGACTCCTGCAAGTTGTCCTCTGATTTCCACCCAAGCGTTGTGGCATGTATGGCCACACACATACACAAACATGCGAATGAAATAAATCTAAAAGCATTTCTAAACCCCCTAAGCCTTAGCCTTTCCATCTTGTAGATAAAAACGCTGCTGTATGGAGAATGGGGATTTGGGGTACATGCAAGCAATGCTGACAGAAGTGAACCTGAATTCCACCCACGAGGTCAAGCACAGAGCACCTCTGCTCCCCACTGGGGACAAGCCAAACACTAAATCTTGCCACCCAGTCATCCTGTTTCTGTTACTGGATCTACACTGAGTCCTTTTGCCATGTCACAGGGTCCAGCAGGTGAAGGAGGCAGCCCAGCAGGGGAAGTCACTGGGATCCTCTTGAGTTCAGGACTTTCTGAAATCATTGGCCTGATAGGTCTTCCCTTCTCTCCTCCCCATCCTCTCCTCCACTTCCTCCAGGGACCCCACAAGTCCAGACCCCTCTGCCATCTCAACGAGAAAAGTCTTAAACATCTGGCAGCTTTGTTTCAGCAGCTGGGTCCCCAAACCCTAGTCAATTTCCCAGTCCCTGGCTGGCCCCCAGCTCAGCTTAGATGACAACACAGGAAGCCCTGGTGAGTGCCAGCATCTTGTTCCTCTGCTGGTGGACTGTTGGGGGTCTCAGTGACCCAGACCCCCCACATCTCAGGCTGGCCTCTGCCACCAGCTTCTCAGGGCCTGAACCCAGACCCAGCTGGACTGAGAGGATGAAATGGCCTTGGCTGCTATGGCAACGAAGCTTTGCACTGTCTGCCCAGAACAAAGAGGGCTTTCTTGTGCCTCTTTGGGTCCCAAGATTGGGGGGAGGGCAGCTGCTGCAGGGCCAAGGCTGGGAGGACACTCCAGGGTGCCAGCCAAACCCTGTCACCAGTGGGCTACGAGCACCAGCAGCTAAGTAAACCCCACTTTGTCCCAGCAACTGGAACTAGTTAGAGATAGGAGAGAAAAATACTTAATATACAGCTCTCTCCATGGCAGACATCTAGGTGTGTTTTTCCATTTGGAGCCTGAGGATTCCCCTTTTTCTAAGGGAGAGACATTGTTTTTTTGTTTTTTGTTTTTTGTTTTTTTAAGGGGGATAAAGAAAGCAGTCCCTTCCTCCAGTCCAGAGAACCAGGGATGTGTGTACCTGACAGCATCTGTATTGGTTACTTTTCTATTCATTGTGACAAAATACCTGATAGAAACAACTTAGGAGAGGAAGGATTTATTATGGCTCCTGATTTAAGGGGATACAGCCCATCATGGCGGGGAAGACATCCTGCTGAGACTCAGCTCATAGCGGCAGGAGCTTTCAGCAGACTGTTACATGGCACTGACTAGGAAGTGTAGAGTTTGGACTGGAACCAGGCTGATTATAACCCTGTAGCCTGCCTCTGCAGCCCTATGTCTGCCAGTACGCAGGTCCAGAAGGTTCCACAACCTCCTCAAACAGCACCATCATCTGGGGACCAAGAGTTTCAAATACAAGTCTATGGGGAACATTTTGCACTCAAAGCCTAACAGCACCCTGGCCCATCGCACTTGATACTCAAACAGTCCCAGAGGGCCAGGAATTGTCCTCAGGGTGCAAACTCAGGTTCAGCTCAGGAGGGAACTGGCAACATTTCTGTTTAATTCACCCCTTAGCCACACCCTTGTGCCAAACACTGACAGCCTTGTCACAGCCTCACACACCTTGGCTGCACTAGCAACCAGGTGGCTTCTATAGGTGGCTTCCAGACATCCATCCTGTCAGCAAGAGGCCTTGAGAGGTTTATACTGCAGCCCATGTAGTTAGTGATGGCCTTCAACATCCAACCTAGGCCAAGCTTAGAAATCCCTCAAGGCTAGGTAGATCCTTCCCTACAGCAGGATAGTCAAGAAGCCCTTGGGTACAAAAGGGTCACTGAGTCAGGAAGGATACAGTTCAAACTTAGAATCAAGCCTGGGCAAAGAGATAAGACCCAGAAATGGGGTAGAGATCAGCAGTCCTGGCAGAATTCAGCAACAAGCTCAGGGCATCCTGGGTTTAAGGCAGGCTCTGCTCTCTTCAGGCCTTCCCAGATCATACTAGCCAGCCCGCCCATCAGTCACTGATAGGCACCACTGGCTCCCCTGCTCCCCTTTGGCATTAATCTAGAGAGTGCTCTGCAGGGAACTCCTGTAAGTCAAATTTGGAATGCAGAGTCAGGAACTGATCCTCTTCTACAACGTTCCTCTGTTGTTGTTTTTATATATACTTTATTTATTATTTTTATGTGTATGTGTGCATTGCCTACATGTAGGTAAGTGCACCCGTGTCATGCAATGCCCATGGAGGACAGAAGAAGCTGTCGGATCCCCTGGAACTGGAGTTATAGACAGTTGTTAACTGCCATGTGGGTACTGGGATTCAAACCCAGATCTTCTGCAAGAATAGCCAGTGTTCTTAACCACTGAGCCATCTCTCCAGCCCTCCTCTGTTGTTTTTAAGTGAGCTGCACTGTAAGAACTTTTCCTGAGCTCATGAATACAGACTGCTGTGAAGCAGGGGATTGCCATTCTGCTGCATCTAGGGCTGCCCCAGCCCCTGTAGCACTTCCACTCACTTGCTCAGGGACTTGGCACAATTCTCCCCAAACTTCTCCTCATCTATTAGGCACAAAGGCTAACAAGGATATCTCTTAGCTTCCTTGTGATTCTGAGATTCTATGGGAAAGAGAATTCCAATTATTCAATATGCCATTAAAATTATTTTAGGGGAAGCAAGTGGGTATATTCAATCAGTAAAGTGCCTGCCCAACAAGCTGGAGGACCAGAATTCAGATCCCAAAAACCCATGTAAAAGTATATTACAATGATGGGCACCTGTAACCCCAGCACTGGGCACAGAGGGCAAAGATGGGTGGATTCCTAGAACCCCTTGGCCAGCTAGCTTTGCTAAATTGATGAGCTCCAGATTCAGTGAGAGATGCTGCCTCAAAAAATAAGGTGGAGGGGCTGGAGAGTTGGCTCATCTGTTAAGAGCACTGACTGCTCTTACAGAGGACCTGGGTTCGATTCCCAGCACTCACATGGCAGCTAACAACTATCCTAACTCCAGTCCCAGGGGGTCCAACGACCTCTTCTGACCTTCACAGACATTGTATGACACAAGTGCACTTATACACATGCAGGCAATACATTCATACCCATAAAATAAAAATAATAAAATATTTTAAAAAGTAAGGTGGAAAGAGATCTAGGAAGACACCCAACATCAACCTCCAGCCTCCACATGAATGCACACACGTGTATCCATCCACACATCCGCATGCACACATTCAAAGGAACATGTACATATACCACATACACACGAAGATTTGAGTTTGAGTACCAGTGTGTTGGCATCAGCTAGGCTTTGGAGGGGGTAAGAAAACGCTCATATATTTTTTTTCCTCCATAATTTTTTCCTAAGAGTCAATGGTTCAGTGGCTCTGAAATGTGATCTCACACCCTGATTCTGTTTTATAGTTGCATGACCTTGGAAAAAATATTTTCTGGACATCTCCATGTCTTAGTTTCCTCCTCCCATGAAAGGAAGTTAATGCTAGTATCTATGTTGGTGTGTGTGGCTGTGCTTTCAATGCAAAACATATAAAAAATTCCCAGTCACTGCTTGGCAGATAGTAAACACGAAAATAGCAGAATGTGACTATTGACATGTGTTGAATAAAGCTATGAATGAATGAATGAATGAATGAATGAATGAATTGAATTGAATGAATGAATGGGAAACCGTGAAAAAAAGGGAAAGCCAAGTATTTCATGTTTTCTTTCTGATGTGTAATCTAAACTTATGTGTGTGTGAATGTATGTATGTATGCATGTATATATGCATGTATGTATGTACATATGACATGAAAGAAGGGAGACTATTTAGGGGAGAGAGGGAACTAGTGAGAGAGGGAGCAGAGGAAGGTAATGGGGATGGTTGAAAGGAGAAAAATACAGTGGTTGGTATGTATGAAAAAGTAGTAATGAGAGCCGGACTTGGTGGTGCATGCCTTTAATCCCAGCACTTGGGAGGTAGAGGCAGGCAGATATCTGTGAATTTGAGGCCACCCTCGTCTACATAGTAAGTTCCAGGCCAGCTGGGGCTACCGGGAGAACTTGTCTCAAAAAAAAAAAAAAATGTCATAATGAGACCCATTATTTTGTATGTTAACTTAAAAAATTAATTAAAATATCATAGAAAAAAAAGTAGGGCATGGTGGCATAAATGTGTAAGCCCAGGACTCAGGAGGCCAAGGCAGGAAGATTGATGCAAGGTCAAGATCAACCTGAATTTGTAATGAGCCCAAGTCTAGTCTGGGTCACATTACATATAAAACCCTATCTCAACATAAGCAACAAAAAAATTGTATTTTTTTTTTTTAACAAAAGAGGAACATGGATTGGAAGTACCTTGCTCCTGACTCCTAGCACTTACATGACCTGGGGGTGTAACTTCCAACCCCAGACCACCCCGTAGGATCAGCCTAAAGATTTTCCTGGAATCACCCAGAGACCAGTTGGCTTCCTCTTTCTTGCCATTTCTCCCCTTTTTTTACTGCTCTCTCACCCAGGGGTACTTTGTCTCCGGATCCACTTCTCATTCTCTGAGACTCCTGGTCTCAAGGAGCACAATTGGAGGGGCACACCTACCCTGCAGTCCCCCAGCAGTGTGGGGAAAGAGCCACACCCAAACAAGAGCCAGCCAGGAGGAGGGCAAGAAGGACATCCTCTGGGTGGACGGCAACTGAAGTTACAGGAGTTCAAGTAAGAACCCTATTGACAGTCCATCATGCTCTCCATTGAGAATTGGAATTTGGGGTTGCGGGTGTTAGGTAGTCTCTATCGGTGCTTGAAGCTACAGCATCGAGAAATAAGCCTCAGTCTAGACCCAGCAAGGTAGTTAGCTTGAGCCAAGAGGAAGAATGGGCAGTCAAAGGGAACACAGGAACAAGACAGTAACCTGATAGACCTAGGAAGAAATACCCGGCTCCAGCAAGAGCCTGGAAGCCAGGGATGGACCTAGAGGAAGCTTGGAAGGCCTGTGCCCATGGGATACTGCAAGGGTGCTGCTGATGACCCTGTCCTTACAGATCCCTTCCCCGACAGACATAAGCAGAGCAGAGCCTGTGTTTGTAGGCAGAGGAGCCCCAAGGGTAAAAAGGAGACTCTAGAGCCAGGATGGGAGGGTAGGGTGGGGACTGAGGACCACCCTGTCCAGGCCAGATAGCCTGGCCTGGCCTCCTGGCTGTAGCTGCCTCCACAGCCCTCCAGAGTCCTCAGCCCAACAGCCTCGAATTATCCTGCCATTAGTGGTGATCCATCCCTTCTGAGCACCGTGCCATTTCATCACACCGTCTCAGCATCCAACATTAGGAGATAACTGCGCTCACAACATATGTCATTACTCATTAAGGGACTTTTTCTGGATTATGGCTGGGGCTTAATGACTTGTTAAAGATGTTTAACACTTACAATTTTGTTTTTAATTTAGGAAGCAGCATGATCAAACTGCGCCCTGAGACTCTCTCCTCGATTTGGTGAAATCTGGAGATGGGCCGGCTCTGCGGCTGTCTGTGCAGGGGAGGTGATCCTTAAATTGAATTGCAGCCCTCGGAGGGGTGTTTGCCCCGTCAGCCGCTGCCAGGATCTGACATGTTAATGGGGCTGAGGAAACAATGGGTTTCAGAGGTAATTGCTGAAGCAACGACTTCCAGGCAACATTTGACTTAAAAGAAGAGTTGCTGGTGCTGCTGGGGAGGGGCCAGATCTGCTCCAGGCCTGTCTCCAGAATGCCAGCCACAACTTACCTGCACACTCAGGAGGGTCTGCTTCCTACAGCCCTAGATGCTGACAGGTGGCTTCCTGGCAACTAGCCTTTGTTCTGCCCATCTCTACACTGGAACTTGCTTACAGGGAGAGAGGAGCTGCCAGGCAAAAGAATCAGAACATGAAGTTCCTGATTAAACACTTGGCAGGGAGGTAGACTCGAAGGGCAGAAGGGACTAAGGCCTCCCAGCCCCCTGTGCATGGGGGCAATTCTGGTTGGAGCCATGTTGTCCCATCTCTTGAGGCCTCTATGGTCTCACCCATAGGATACCTTGGATTTGGTGTGAGGATTCCGTGAGATACTTGACTGAAATGCTTAGCCTATGTGAGGGTTTGAATGAGGAGTGCCCCCCATAGGCTCAAGTAGTTGAATACTTTGTCAGTTGGTGGTGCTGTTTGGGGGAGGGTCATGGAACTTTTTAGGAGGTACGTAGCTGCAGGAAGCACATCACTGGAGGGCAGGCTTTGAGAGCTCATAGCTTTGCCCACTTCCAGCCTGCCCTCTCCACTTCCCGTGCCTGCTTGAATATGTAAGCACTCAGCTTCCTGCTCTAGCCCCCTCTGCCACCACACCTCCCCACCATGCTAGACTCTTAATCCCTCTGAAACGGTAAGCCTAATAAACTCTTGCTTCTCTAAGTTGCCTTGGTTATAGTGTTTTATCACAGCAACAGAAAATAACTAATACAGCCTTAGATCTGGACCACAGAAGATGTGCAATCTCTAGCTCCCCAACTCCCTTCTAAGCACCAGATGCATTAACTCATTGAATCTACCAGATAACTCTCAGATGTAGCAAATATTATGTCCATTTTATAGATGAGCAAACTGAGACCCCAGGAACTAAGTGCTAGAGTCAGATTCCAAATTCAGTCACCTGACTCTATATTAGCCCCACGTTGGAACCATGATGAGCCAACCACTGTTTGCTATGGCTCAGGGCAAGTCACTCTCCACCCACTGGGACACTGCTTACACACAGCTGGTCCTTCTCACTGTCAGGCTGCATTTGGATGTCTTACAAGTTCCCAGCCTGCTGGAGAGGGTAGACCTTCCATCATGGAAGGGTATTCTGAGGTCTTATAAGCCTCTTTGTCCACAAAGAAAAATCTGGGGAAATCACATAAGAAAAAGAGCTGCCTGCAATAGGAAATAGGTCTAAGGTACACTGTAGGCATAAAAAGTCTGATATCAGCCTTGGATGGAAAGGTGGGAGAGAAGACAGATGTCAAGCTTCATTCCTTAGAAAGGACATGTTGGACTCACATTCAAAGAAGCAGACTAGATTAGGGTTGAGGCTCTGAATCAGAGTGGAAGTGCCTTGGAGGAGCTGGAGTAAATGTCATTCGACCACTCATTCAACTATTCATTCAATCATTCAAGAATCTAACCATGTGTGTGACCCTATTGGGCAACAGCAAAAAGATAGAAGCCCTCGAACGTCAAGCTCACTGTCACCATCCACCAGTGCTCATTAAGTGCCTAACTCTACTGCAGCCTTCTTCCAAACCTTGTTCCTGACCTTATCAAGATCACCAGCTCTTGTCAGAATGGCCATAGATTGTGCTGGTCACATGTACCCTTGATGCTATCTCCTTCTGCTTTTTTGTACTGCCTCAGCCTCCAGAGTGCTGGGATTACAGGTGTGCACCACCATGCCTGGCTCAGAAGGTTACCTCCCTGTCAGTGGCTCCCAGGCTCAGCAGCAGTCAACACCCTAGCAACAGCTGCCTAGGCTGCAGGGCCAGTTCTGTGAAGGGAAACTGGCCACCCTGGCCATCCATCACACAGAAGTCATTGAGAGTCGGCAAGGCTGAGACCCAGTCCCAGAGATTCCAAAACGACTTTGTCTAAGTCCTTCTGGGGCTTGGGCTTAGGTGAAGCAAGCTCTCACCCACTGAGGATCAAGGTTCACCAAGATGCCCCAGTTCCCTGACTGTGGAAGCCACCAGGCCAGGGTGGGTCCTAAGCTGTGCTTGACAAATCCCATGAAATTCTCCCAGGTCTCAGGAGACCACCCCTAAGAGCAAGGCGTATGGGTGAGTCTCATGTGTCCTGAAAGTGCTAAGCACCCCACACACCAAGGCCTCATTTCTCTAATGGGGAAATTACTACCGGAGATCCAGATAGACCAGAGTTTCCCAGCACAGAAGGCAGAGCAGACCCAGACCCATCAGTCTGCTCACTTCCTTAGTCTCCACCCAGCCAAACGTGTGTTGCCTCAGTGCCTTCTAACTACTTTTCTTTTTTCCTAGAAAGCTACACACACACACACACACACACACACACACACACCTCTCAGTGGTGCATTACCCACCAGCCCCACCTCTACTGTAAAGTCAGACCTGCCCTCCTTTGACCTTCACAGAACTCTGCACAGGTGTCTCATAGGACAGAGTTGTTCACAGCCTAGTCCCTCTGTGAGACCAGAGATCTGCTCTCGTTTGTCCTGTAGCCCACACTGAGGTGGGAGAGAACAGAAAAGAAAGATGGAGAAAGGATGGAGAGTAAGAGGGAGAGGAAAAAGAGGAAGGGGAAAAAAGGAGGGGGAGGGGAGGGGAGGAGAGAAGAGGGAGGGGAGGGAACAGGAAGGAACATGAGCAGTTTTTCATGGGGAGAGAAGGAAAAGCCATTCATACCAGTTTATGGTCCCAATTCTAGTTTAGACAACTCCTGTTCAGCTGTTCAGCTTTACACGATTTTGCTTTGAATATATTTTCCATCTTGATGGGCAGGGTTTGTATTGTCAGAACAGACAGAGCCATGAGTCCTGTCTCACTAGCTGTGTGTATGTGTGCATGTATGTGTTGGGGTGTGTGTGTGTGTGTGTGTGTGTGTGTGTGTGTGTGTGTGTGTGTATGTGTGTGTGTGTGGAGAGGGAGTTTATGAAAACACTGCACTACAGCCCTAACAGACCTCAAAGAACTGCAAGGCCCCACCGAGCGTTCCTTCAGGGAGAAACATCAGCACTGTACTTGCAAGCTTCGTGGTAAGAGTGGATTGTGCTGGTAGATATCTTTCCTAATTCCCCTTTACTGTCAAAATCATCTGTTTCGCTCTTCCTGAGGCAAGTTTGTTCAGTTCTCCCGCTTTTCCTGCAATTACAGTTTGTTTTGGTTTTCTCTGTGGGAATCTACAAGTCAGGCAAGGACCTAGCCTCCTCATACTCGGTCTATGCTATGTCAGTGACTCTATGCTATGTCAGGAAGCAAGCAATTATTCCCTGGGAAACTTCCCACAAGACTGTGATGGACAGGGGGAGGTTCCCAGGGAGAGTCTGAAGGCCTCATACTCTGTCTTCTGGGGAACCAGGGGAGCCAAATCGGCAGCAATGTCTAAAATGAGGTCATTTTACAAGTCCCTCCTGAAGGACAGATGCCAAGATTGAAACTTCCAGGTGCTGACACCAGTGTGGGGCATTTGGATGCATGACTAAATCCTGAAAAGAACTCAGCTATAGATGAGCAAGTCAAGGTCACAGAAGTTAAGAAACCACACTCACTGAACAATTTTTTTAATTACATTTAGTTAGTGAGCATAGGCTGTGTGTGTATGTGTGTCTGTATTTGTATCTGTTTCTGAGCACATGTACAGTTTGTGTGTGGAGGTCAAAGCACAACTTATGGGAGTCAGTTCTCTCCGTCCACCATGTGGATGGGTCACAGTGATTGAACTCAGGTCGTCAGGCTTGGTGGCAAGTGCCCTTGGCAGGCAAGTGGCTTACTGAGCCATCTTTCAGGCTCATAAATGTGTTTTGATGTCCACTGCGGACCCCACTGTAAATGGCATTAGGGATGTTTAGGGGACAAAACAGACAGATCTCTGGTCCTCTGGAGCAGGTATCCTCCCTAGAGGTAAGAGACAACATGGCAATCGGTGTCATCAGTACATAAAACAAAGAGCAAGTCAGGAGGTGATCCCTGCTAAGCACATGCAGCCACAAGGCAAGGGAAGGGCAGGGGTTCCATTAAGATAGGTCAGGGTGGACCTTACACAAAAGGTGGCGTGATGAATTTAAGCGCTGAAGCCCAGGGACCTCTCAGGTAGAGTGCTCTAGCAAAAGTTCCAGAGCTGGAGTTGTGAGGAGGGATCTTGAAAGAGGGTGCCATGGGGGTCAAAGGGGATCTGATTACAGGGAAAGGTAGAGACCAATCATCACAAGGTCCTTCAGGATCCATGCAGACAGGTTTACTCTAAATGAACAGGGGAGTTATTGCAAGGTTTTAAGCACAGGTGCATATGCGAGTCATATTTTAAAGGGTCTCTGGCTGTTGGGGTAAAATCACTATTGGACACAAAGAGAAGCAAAATCAGTTGACTGCTCTTGAGAGAGGCTGATGGCTTGGAGCCACCCACATGCTCCCCTTAGGTGTCTGAGAGAAGTGAGTTCCAGGCAGTGAGCAGCCAGCACAGTGGAAAATGGTCATAGCTGGAGGCATTCAGAAAGAAGATTTTGCCAGGCTTCTTGATTGGCTGGATGCAGTCAATAAGAGAAGGAAAAGGTCCAGGGGGGGTCTCTGTGTCTTTTTGGCCAGAGCAACTGGCAGACTGTTCTCACTTGAGATGGCTGTGGGACCTCTGTGGAGATGGAGGAGAGGTGGGGAGCCATGAGTCTGGGGCTTGCAAGAGTGCCAGAAAGGGTCCATAGGGAGGAGAAGTGGTGAGCTCAAGGTGGTATTTGAAGCTCTAAGACTGTATGCTTGAAGGACTGAGCACTCAGAGACCTAGGAGGAAACTGGCCTGGGCCACTCTCTGCTGAAGAGGCTGTGGCGAGGAAGAGGAGGACCCAGTAAGCAAGAGACAGAGGACTGTGTCCCAAGGAGGAAGGAGACAAGGTAGTCAACTCCACACAGAGATGTAAGACCTTCTAAAAGATTAGCTACATGTTCAAGGTGACCCAGTCAGAGAACAGCAGAGCCAGAATATCACACACACACACACACACACACACACACACACACACACACAATCAAGCACATGTTTGCTCTCTCTCTTCTAGAGGGGGGGAGGGGCGCGAGAGAGAGTACACACACACACACACACACACACACACACACACACACAATCAAGCACACGTTATGGCTATTTCACCCCCAGAGCCTCTACCACTCTCACGTATCAGATCTTTTCACTCCTGCCTGGATAGGGGGTCACTAACATTTTAGCTGGACACCCAGGAGATGGATTACTGCACAGAACAACAATCAGAGTTGGATTCATTTTCTTCTTGCTGAAACTAAATGCCTGACCAGAGGCATCCTTAGAGAGGACCAGCTAATTCTGGCTTACAGCTCAAGGGAATACAGGTCATCATATGGGTAAGACACAGCAGCAGGAGTGTAAGGAGGCTGATCACATCGCATCTACAATCAGGAAGCAGAAAGAGGATGGGAAGTGGTGTCAAGCTGAGAAACTTCAAGGCACACCCCTAGTGACTTGCTTCCTCAATTAGGCCCTACCTGAAGGCCTTCCCCCAGTGACCCAGTTCCTCTGATGAAACTCTACCTCCACTCCCAGCTGGGCACCAAGTGTTCAAGCACATGAGCCTGTGGGGGACATTTCACATTCAGGTCACTACAAATGTGCCCTATTCTGCTAGTCACTAAGATGGACTGTCTTAGGTCAGTAGTTTCAGCTCTCTGGGTGCTCTTGACAGTTCTAGGACAAGTTAAACACTGAAATCTCAAGGAGCCATCACGGTGGAGACAGCCACTGTACAAGAATGGCCCCCACCATGGGCATCCTCCATTGTTGGGAGGCCTGACGCCTCCCGCTCTCTCCCTCTCACCTCCGTAGTCCCTCTGGAAGAGCACCTTGGCCAAGATGTTTCCTGTTCTAAAAAAGACTGAGGCTGCTGGGCTGTGACATGGAGACTCAGGGGAGTGTGGGGTTCATGGACAGCTCTGTTCAGAACCATGCTTGGACTGTTGCTCCAGGAACAGAAGCAATGAATGGCTCTCCTACACATCTAGAGGGCATAGAGGCAGAAGGGTCTTGTCCCCAAAGGTATAGCAGACTGAGGTGTGCTCTGGGATTATACTGACTGTGTTTCTGGGAAATAGTAACGTAATATTCCCAGTGTCAGTGTTGTGGATGGGGATGAATGGAGAAGTGTGTGTATGTAAGTGTACATGTGTATGTATGTGTGTGTGTCCACATATGCACATTGTCTTGGATAGCTTTAGTGTCAACTTGACACATGTGGGTTGAGGGAGCCCCAACTGGGGAATTGCCTTCATTGGACTGGTCTGTGGCCATGTCCATGGGGCACCTTCTTGATTTCTGAGTGATGTGGGTGGTGCCACCCCTGGGCAGGTGGGCCTGTGTTGCATAAGAAAGCAGGCTGAGCAGGGGCCAGGGGAGCAAGCCAGT
>NW_008352899.1:1691537-1701360 GCF_000622305.1 Nannospalax galili | reverse complement strand
GCAGCATTCCTCCACGGCCTGTGCTCCAGCTCCTGCCTCCAGGTTCCTGCCTCGTGTTCCTACCTTGAGCTCCCTGATGAACTGTAACCCAGGAGATATAAGCTGAATAAACCCTTTCCTCCCCAAGTTGGTAGTGGTCACAGCAATGGAGAAACAAACTAGGACAGAAATACTAGAGAGTGGGATATTGCTGTGACAGACCTGACCTTGGTGTTTTGGGGAGGATTGTGGAAGTGTTTGGAACTTTAGGCTGGAAAAGCCATTGCGTGCTCAGGGTTTGTTGCTGTGGAGCTTGGAACAGTTATGCTGAAAGAGTTGTAGACGATGAAGGCCTGGCTTGTGAAGCTTCAAAGGGAAGCAGAGACTATCAGGGCTATTCATGTGGGATTTTGAATTAAGAATCTGTGGGTTCTGGTTGGCTGGCATTGAAGAATCAGCTGTGATTAAGAGACCAGAACCTGAAGTAAAACTTTTGCTTTACTGGGACAATTGATGCTGGTTAGCTGGGGCTGAAAAAACCAGCTGTAAGTAACAAGATACCAGCAGCACTGTGGTGAAGTCTTCTGGGAGGTATTTTCTCAGGGAGGGGCACCACACAGAGGGCACACAGAGGGGACCCACGCCTCTATCTCAAGCTGGAAGCAGGACTTGGTAATGTGTAAGAGTCTCATGCATAGTTCTGGTGTTGAAAGCGTGAAGGGGTCACAGAGAGCAGCTGAGGCTTGGCACTCTGAGAGGCCAGGAAAGGCCATAGGTGAAAGTGCAGCTTCAGTTGCAGCAAAGACCCCAGGATTGAAGGGGTCACGTAGAGAATCTGAGGCTTTGCACCCCAAGAGGGCAGAAGAGGCCATTGGTAAAGGTGCAGCTTCAGTTTCAGTGGAGACCCAGCTTTTTGGAGATCCCAGGACCATGGGATGACTACCAAGGGCAGTGGCAGGTATGGAATGGAGCTGGCCTGGGTCTGCGAGAGGAGCTGTGTGTGTTGTGGATGGCAGAGTCAGAGAGGTGGAGCTGCCAGAACCCTATGGAACCCAGAAGATCGTGAGTGCATCCCAGATGTCCAGCCTTGAGCTACTTTGCTGGACTTTGGTTTTGCTTAGGTGTGCCCGATTCTTCCCTTTAAAATGAGACAGTACTTGTTTTGGATTTTACAGAAGCCCACCCACAGTTAAAAGACTTTTAAAAGAGACTATGAACTTTAAGTGTTTGGATTTTTTTAAGGACTGTGGGGTTTTTAAGGTTGTCTTATGTTATGATGTTAATGTTAATATTGTGTCTTAGGTTCAAGAAGTAGAAAGGTTATGGTTTACTAGTCATTGTGTGTCAAGTTGACAAGGGGTCAGTTGTGCTGGATAGCTTTAGTGTCAACTTGACACACCTGGGTTGAGGGAGCCCCAACTGGGGAATTGCTTTCATTGGACTGGCCAGTGGCCATGTCCATGGGGCACCTTCTTGATTGCTGAGTGATGTGGGAGGGCCCAGCCCACTGTGGGTGGTACCACCCCTGGGCAGGTGGGGGCCTGTGTTGCATAAGAAAGCAGGCTGAGCAGGGGCCAGGGGAGCAAGTCAGTAACCAGGGTTCCTCCATGGCCTGTGCTCCAGCTACTGCCTCCAGGTTCTTGTCCTGAGTTCCTACCTTGGGCTCCCTGATGAACTATGACCTGGGAGATGTAAGCTGAATAAACCCTTTCCTCCCCAAGTTGGTATTGGTCAGAGTATTTTGTCACAGCAATGAAGAACAAAACTAGGACACACATCTATGCATATATACATGTACTGAGGTATACCAATATCCCAGTGCATACACACGTACGACTGTTCATATGCACCATATGCCCTACCAAACTATTCCTTGCATTGACTGAAGTTCACCAAACATGATGAGGAAAATCTAGGGTCTGAAGGCGCTGCCCCAGGAGGAGCGGCCTGGATGTGGAGGGTGACATGAACTTGATGCCCGGGGACTCCATTGGCTGGTCAAGCTCCCTATATCACACACAGCACTGCCCCACCACAAATCCTTTTCTACTTCAAACCTGGCAGTGCCTTCCAGGCTTCCCACAGAGGACTCCAGATTGGGCAAGTGGACATCGTGGTCTTTGGTCAGCTGGCAGCCAAGGCTACTGAGGCAGGCACGCCATTCATCCTGACCAGACTGGCGCTCGCTCTGCCCCCCTGCAGCAAATGAAAGTCACAGCTCCCACGTTCTGCCCTTGGAAATGAATCATTTAAGATTCTCCCTTCGTCCCAGAGCCCAGGAGCAGCCCCACGAGCCATAGGCATGTCTCCCTAGGTAGAATTTAAGGCAGCTGCAAAACGCCTCAATATTTTCAGAGGCCTTATTGTGCTTAAACTCGTTAGAGAGGCCACGGAGTTAATTAGTATATAGATTTTCCCATAGAAAGCTAATTTTCAGAATGATTTGCAGTCACTGGGTCTGTAACAGACTGCAATCTATTTTCTTCTCAATTTTTTTTTCCAAAAGAAAAGTCCAACTTGCAATGACCAGATGACTTCCATACATTGGTTCTAGTCCAGCCACCTCCTCCAGGTCCTGAGCCCCCAGGGCTGGCTGCTTCCCCACAGTCCTTCCTAACACAGTTACTCTGTCCCTCACATTCCAGGACCAGTTGACTCAAGCCAGCTTTGAGCAAAAGCAGCCAGCCTGGGGATTGAGGGGGCTACTTCTCAGGACACAGTGCAGAACCTGGGGACAGGTAGGCCTGGGACCGACCTGCCTGACCTTCCGGCATGTTTTTAAGCTCTGTACTTCATTCCCCTCATCAGGATGGCTGTCATTGTCTCACAGGGAATACTAAGGCCTCTAGCCAAGACTAACCTCAAATTCCCTATGTAGCCAATAACCTGATGGCATTATTGTTTTGATTTCTGTGTATGTGTGTCACCATGCATGTGACACAGTGTTCATGTGGAGGACACAAGACAACCTCAAGTATCAGTCTTCACCCTCCATTTCTGAGGATTCTCCTGCCACTGCTACCGACTTCCCCAAAGGAGTGCTCTGTGCGTGTGTGTGTGTGTGCGTGTGCGTGTGCGTGTGCATGTGCGTGCGTGCGTGTGTGTGTGTGTGTGTTCCTGCCTTATTTTATGTGGATTCTGGGAATCTGAGCTCACTTCTTCACACACCCACTGAGCCATCTCCCCAGACTCTGACCTTGAATTTCTGATACTCCTGCCTCCATCTCTCTGGGATTACAGACATATACCACTATTCTTGATTTATGTAGCGCTGGGGATTGAACCCATGGCCTCATGCACACTAGGCAAGCACTGTACCAGTTGAGCTACATCCCCAGGCTAGGAGGATCATGATTAACACTGATTTTTAAGGCAATATTCATTGGAACATACAGGGTTGTAAGTCCTGTGCTGGGAGGATTTTCAGTCCTTCTTACCTGTCCATTTCAGGGTTTTGAATCCAGCTCTGCATGGTTCAAAAACTATATAAAGACAAAATCACTCATGTCAAGAAGGCAACTGTTCTGACCACATCTATGAACACAGTCCCATGGTGTTTCTCCTAGAAGGCTGGGGACGTAGTTCAGTTGATAAATTGCTTGCCTAGCATGCACAAAACCCTGGGTTTGGTCTATAGTACCCCATAAAACCATGTGTGATGGGGCATGCCTTTAGTCACAGCACTTGGGAGGTGGAAGCAGGAGGATCAGAATTTTAAGGTCATCCTCAGCTACACAGTGAGTTTGATGTGAGCTTGGGCTACATGAGACCCTGTCTCATAGAAAAAAGAATTTATGCTAGTTGTGTTAGTGCACACCTTTAATCCCAATACTAGAGAAGCAGGTGAATCTCTGTGAGACCAAGGCCAGCCTGGTCCACATGGGGTGTTCCAGACCAGCTGAGGCTATAGAGAGACCCTGTCCCAAATAAGTAAATAAATGAAATTAGTTAATTAATGAAAAAAGAAAAAAGTCCTTGGGAGTCCAAGACGTCCCTTTCTGTAAAAAGCTACAGGATTCTGCACTCTTATGCTCCTAGGAGCAAGTCTCTGAGCCAGAAAGTTCCTTAGATGTCATGAAATCCACCCCTCTCCTAAAGGGTAAGTGAGGAAGCCGAGGCCTACAGAGGTTCACTGACCCACTCTAAGCACCTAGAGAGAGTAGCATGGCCTCACCCTCCGAATGCATCTGCTCAGTACTCTGTGTTCCTCAGTATGCGGCCAGCAGGGAGCTGGCGCCAACAGTCAGGCAATGGTGTGGATGGTTCCCGAAGCCTTCCGTGAGGGAAGCTAATGCTAGTCGTAGGAGATCTGCCTGTACCTGAGAATTCTTGTCAGAAACCGTGATGACTGAGTGGACTGGAAGTGTATTTCCCCGCCTTATCTATCACATATGTGGAGTTCCACAGAGCGGCTCCCCGCCAGCCAGCCCCGGGAATTTGCACAGATAGCTAGCTGTGTTTATCAGAAAAAGTCCAAATGCCGGCTGAACCAGAAGGGTGATCGGGTAATAGCTTGAGAAAGTGCAATGCCGATAAGGAACATATATGCACCTGATCCGGAGGCCTCGCCCATGCCCCAAGCTCAGGCGCCCCCTCTGCATTTCCTCTTTCCACTGCTGAGAAAGAGAGGGGAAACGCTGGCGGGGAGGTACCAGCTGCTTTCCCAGAAGGGGCTGCCATTCCACTGAAATTCCTTTCTCCATCCTAGGTACCAAGAGCTGGGTCTTTGCTGGGTCTGGCCCACTGGGTGCCAAGTGCCGTAAGAAAGATATGTATGCCCTGTCTTAAGTTGATATCGCCGGAAGCACAAGGGCCTGTGCTAGCAGACACCTGAGATGTGTCAGACCCCAGAAGGGCTGGGACCCATGCTGTACCAGGTCCTCTAGAGAGAGGCACTTCCCAGCATGTGCTATCAGTGCCAGGGCTGGGCATAACATTCAACCGACTCCCTGTGGGTGTTTACAGTGTGTCCAGGAAGAAAGACACAGCCCTGTCAACTAAAATACCCTTGAGCCACTTGTCATCAGTTGGTTTATCAAAACTTGTAGAGCCTGGCTTGGTGGCACACACCTGTAATCCAAACACTCAGGAGACAGAGGCAGGAAGATCACAAACTGGAGGCCAGCCTGGCTACACAGTGAGCTTTAGGCCAACCTTGGCTCCATGACAAGACTGTCTTAAAAAGCAAATGAGCAGGGGCTAGAGAGATGGCTCAGTGGTTAGGAGCAGGGGCTGCTCTTTCATAAGATTGGGATTCAGTTCCCAGCACCCACACGGTTGTTAATACCCGTCCTTAACTCCAGTTCCAGGTGGTCTGACACCCTTTTCTGGCCTCTGTGGGCATTGCGTACATTTAATGCACTTGCATCTATGCAGACAAAGCATTCATACACACACAAAAAAATTTTTTTTAATGAACAAACAGATAAATACCTGTAGGGATGCACAGGCGCAAGAGGCCGATGTATGGGATTTGGTGAGGCTTCCTGGGATCAGGGAGCTCTGAGTCAGCCTTGAAGGATGAGTTGGACTCTTGCAGGCAGACATGAAGGCAAGAGCACCCCCAGGAAGCAGGCACTGCTTGAGCAAAGGCAAAGAGTGTCGAGCCTGGGCACACTTGGGAAATGGCAATGTGGTTAGTGTGGAGGTAGGGGATGGGAAGGGTGGGGAGACAGCAGGAGGTGGGACTTTAAGAGAAAGTCAAGGCCTTTTCATCAGGAGGGGCCATCCTGCTCCAAGGAGCCTATCAGTTTGCAGAGGCACCTAGAGGGACTGCAGAAAGGGAACCCACAAGTTCAAACAAGTTCCATCTTTATTTCATAGACTAGGCATCTGTGGAAGACTCCTGAAAATTGGATTTGTCAAAGAAGGAAAGGGCATGAAGGGGGGGGGGGGGGGGAGGAAAGAGGAAGAGAGGAGAAGAGCGAGGAAGAGAGGGAAAGAGAAGGGGGAAGGGAGGGGAGGGGAGGGAAGAGAGAAGAGAAAAGGAGAGGGAGATGGAAAGTAAGGAGAGATGAAGAGGGTGGGGAAGGGGCTGGAGAGGGAAGGAGAAAGAGGAGGAAGAAGGAGGCATTAAAAGAGTCTAGTCCAAACCCCATGATGGAAAGAGATCCGGAGAGGTTCACGGATGGAGCTGCAGACCTGCCAGCATCCTGACTCCGCTTCCGTGTTTGCCTTGAGCATGTTCGTGGGTGGAACCCAAAATGAACTGCTGACCATCGATGCCTCACAACCTACCAGGATGCAGCAACTGTCACCTCCCAAAGTCCTAGAAGGCGCTGAGCTGAGGGACAGGATGCTTCCCAGTCACAGTCCTTTGGCCCTGAACTCTCTTATACCTTCATTGGGCTTCCATCTGCTCTTAGACAGGTCTGTGGGGATGGGGGGGCATTGTGAGGGGGGTCCTCAAGCAGGTGCTTGAATTTTCCTGTAATCTGAAGAGGAAGCCATCCAGCTGCCCTATCATTTTCCTGTGAAAAGTCTGCTGCCAGGGAAAGAGCTTCGTCGGTACCCAAGCTCACGGTGGACAGTGACATAGCCAAGGCTAGATGCCAGGCCTACTGGCCTGATCCCAGGCTACTACTCCACTGTGTCAGGCATGACCAGTCAGTCCTAAGAGTAACCATGATCATATTATGGATACACCTTGCCCTTGCTGCTCAACACAGCTTGGTGTGGGCACCTTCTTAGTATAGGACTGGACCACAACATAAGCACTCCAAGCAGGTTATGTTTGGATCCCCCTTGTATCTGATGGACTGGAAGGATCTGTTTGTCATTTATTTGGGGGAAAAGCTGAGCCCACCCTGATGAAAGTAGAGAAGGCAGATGGTGGGTCCCTCTGACTTGTACCATCCTCCTCATCATTATGACAACTCAGCTCTGCCCCAAACTTGCACATCCCAGTTCAGCAAAGAAGCAGCCCTCCATTTGCTGAATTGTTTTCCTTAGAAAACAGCTGGGAAGTCACCTGGTCCTTCCTTTGGTGTCAGGGAGGTCAGTGCAAGGAGACACTCATTTCCAATCCCTATCCCCGAAGAAGTTTCCATTCAGCTGTGACAAGTTCTAGCAAACACAATTTTCCCCATGGTATCACATTTCCAGGGTATTCAGTGACCTAGCCTTGACCAATAGGTACTCCTATAGTGAGATGTCTCAAGCCCCAACCTCAAGAGGGAGCATTTATTGAGCACTAACTGCATGCCAGGCACCTAGTGGCTTTATGTCAGCTTTCTTGTCAAACTTTCACAATGGTCCCAAGATTTGGGCCCTGTCACCCCCAGTTCACAGATGAGAAAACTAAGACTTCAGCCACTTCTGAGGTGCCACAGCTCAGGACCAGGGCTTATTCTCTCTCAGTTCTATACTTTCTTATCTCACTCTGCTTCAGGGAGCAGAATTCCCTTCGCCTCCCCTGCTGAGCCCAACTTCCTGGGAGGTGCAAACAAGCTTCCCAGAAGTAGGCCCATACCTGGCTCTCAAAAAGCCTCCCACAATCCCTCAGAAACTTTAGGGTTGGGGCACAGTCTCACACTTGCAGTCTAAGTGGGCTTTCTGGGGTCCTCTGCCCTGCAAGTCCCAGGTCCTTAGCCCCTGTATTTCTGAGAGACTGCCCCCAGCCCCTCTTACTGCTAATCAGCACCAATTTTCCCCTAAAGGGTTAAAAATGGGAACCAAATAATTTATTTCAAGATCTTCAAAAAACAAATTCAAATTTTTTTTAATTATGTCAAATTAAGGCCATTAAAAGTTAAGCTGTGTACCAAGAGCATTTTCCTGAGAAAGGTGCTGTAACATCATTATTTCTCCCCAAAACGCACTTACTGTACATTTCTCAAAGCCATCAGCCTTGATTGAAGGCTAATGAAAAAGCTGTCCTGCGTCGGTTTATTCCTTGTATCCATTAAGAATAATTACGGCTGAACAATTTTTGATGCCTGTAACCTTCGAAAGCGTTGCTAATGGCATTATAAATTGCTCCTTGTCCAATGACTACGGCGGGATGCTTAATTCAAAGGCGCTCTGTCAACAGGACTGATTTGTGTGGCTAATGAGTGCGTTTAAAACAACAGCCTCAGCTCATGCATCCGAATGTCAATAAGAGGACGAGGTTCAATAAGGAGGCTTGTCCGTAATAATTAGTAGGGACAAGCACTCTGGATCAAGCCCGTTGTGGCTTTCACAGCCCTGTTCCTGATGTTACTAGTGTCCCTGAGGCCCATCTCATTGCTGGACTAGGATTGGAACCCAGACCCAGAAAGCCAGGGCTGGGGGCAACAGCAAAGGAGTTGGTGACCAGAGCATGCAAGGCAATGATAAGACTGGCTACTATTTATCAAGAACTTATTCATTTCATGGACATTTATGAAGCACCTATTGTATGCGGTGGTAAAGACGGCAGACACAGAGCCTGGCGTATGAGGGCCAACAAACAATGAACTAAGCCACATCCAGAGAAGCTGGCAAATCACTCTGAGGGGAAGAGGCAGTGAGAACAGCAATCAGCAGGCAGGGAAACCAGTCTGGAGCAGCAGAGGTGGGGCTTAAGGTGAGCCTGAAGAATTCTTGGTAGCTAGCCAGTCCATGGTGATATCTGGATGTAGGAGTTGGCAAAGGCCTAGAGAGTGGTTATGAGGAGGCGTGTTCAGGAGGCATCAGAGCATCACTTCCCTCAGGAAGTCAGCCCTGATTTCTCCTTGCTTTCTTGGCTAGGCTACAGCTCCTGGCTGGTGTTACATGTTGGTATCTGTCATCTCCTGGAGAACAGAGACTCGATGGCTTCACCCCAAAAAAAGTCAGTCACAAAGTCAGTACATAGACGGCCCTCCCCTGGGGCTGGGCAGCTGCTCCATTAACTGCTCCTATATTTCCACTGCCACTGTGATGCCCACAGTTATCCCCTTTGTTGTTGTTGTTGTTGTTGTTGTTGTTGTTGTTGTTTAGAGACAGGGTCTCACTATGTAGCCCCAGCTGGCCGGGAACTCACTATGTAGACCAGGCTGGCCTCAATCTCACAGAGATTCACCTGCCTCTGCCTCCCAAGCGCTGGGATTTAAAAGGCATGCACCACAATGCCTAGCCTGGTTAGCTCCTTATCACACAAACATTTGCTGGAAATTGGGATGGGAGAGGCATAGGACAGGGAGAGAACATGGAGTTAGAGGATGTGCTCAGAGATGAGACAACACGGTCTCCCCAGACTCCCACCTTTGTCCTAGATGTGAGCACACACAGCATATTAGCCCAACAGCCCACCTGCCACCTCCAGGCTTGTGGGAGGGAAGCAGAAAAGCCAGGCCTTGGAGGCTCAACAAAGGCCTTTGCCTTTCCCAGAGCAGTGAAGGGAAGCCAACAGCCACTTTAGGCAGACATGTGACTGAGGAAGCCACCTGTTACTGGAAAGAAAAGATCAGAGGGAGAGAAAGTGGCTATAGGGTTCAAACCCCAACTCTTCCAGGTAGAACCCGGGAGACTCACAAAGGATGCTTACCCTTCGAAGCCTCGGCTTCCCTCTGTGAGACGAAGGTGACAGACCCTGCCTGTAGTGCCATGCTAAGGGCTGGATGAGCTCATGTGTGAAGAGGTCCCGTGCATGGTCCCAGCATTCTACAACTGATGTGACTGCCTGCCTGTGGCACCCTGGTGAGGGCTAGAGGAGCAGGTGTTGGTAGAGGGCCATGCGTGGTCCCCAGCACCCCATAACCAATGTTACTTCTATCCCTTGTTATCAGGTGCACAAAACAAATGGATCCTTCTTTGATCAAAGAAGAGACAAAGATACTTGGAGAAGCTACTGGCACGGGTCCCTTAGCCAGCACGGAGTGTGAGAATTAACTGAAAACCA
>NW_008352899.1:1673141-1691263 GCF_000622305.1 Nannospalax galili | reverse complement strand
CCCACCCACCCTCAGCATACAGAAACCAAAGGTACGCATGTGCGTGTGTACCTGTGCACACATGTATGTCTGAGGGAGGTGGGGTGCATGGTGTGAGGATGGATTGGTGTAGCCACACAGCCCTGTGTCAGACAGGGGGCCTGCCCCGGGACAGCCCTGGGCCTGCCAGGAGGGCTCCAGGTGTTTGCCCGCAGGAGCCTAGGGGGAGCAGACACAGTGGGAGGCCATTCCCTCAACTACCTACCCTCCGTGCCCCCCACCTCCGGGGCTCTCCAGGTGCAGACTGTCAGAATCTGTTTCCCTACTTCGGGTGACAAGTCTCAGATTTCTATCTCAGCAGAGAAGTGCCGGGGAAATCCTAGGAGGAAATGATGAGTAGAATGTTTACTCCCATCAGTCTCCAAAGCCAAAGCCCTTCACTTCTTTTTTTAATGAACACTTATAATCACACTTAAATAGTTATTAGTGCATGTGAATTGTACGTATTAATGGAATTCATGGTGACATTTACATATATACATATGTGATGTTTGGATTGTTGCTACCCTCTCTACTACCTTTGTCCCTCTCTTCCTTTCCCATTCCCTTACCCTCCCCTAATACTACCTCTGTTGCTCTCCGATCGTGTATTATTATTAATAATTTCACACAAGAAAATGTAATACTTGTAATTTTGTATCTGACTCATTTTGCTGAATATAATGTCCTCCAGTTCCATCCATTCCTGCAAATGACATGATGTCATTCTTCTTTATGGCTGAATAGTACTCCATTGTGTACACTCACACATATATATTATGTATATTGTACACTCTTTATCTGTTCATCCATTGATAGGCACCTAGGTTGATTCCATAACTTGGCTATAGTGAATAGTGCTTCAATAAACATGGGTGTGCAGACATCTTTCTTCTACACTGTCTCTGATTTGGGGGGTATATACTCAAGTGATATAGTTGGATTACATAGTGGATCTCTTTCTAGACTCGTGAGGAGCCTCCATGCTATATTTCATAGTGACTAATTTCACATTCCCACCAGCAATGTATAAGGTTCCTTTCCCCTATACATTCACCAGCATTTGGTGCTTTCTTAGTTTGGGTCTTGATCATTTTGACTTGTGGTCCCTGATGAAAGCCCTTCATTTCTCCTCCTACCAGGAGATAGTGTGGGAGCTGGTGCTTAGACCTGAGCCTCAGACCTCCACCTTCTCCAAGCAGTGGGTTTGAGGAACAGTCCAGTCTCTGCATTTCATGAGTGGAGTCCAATTTTCAGTCCCCATGGTAGAAGGTGTCTGCAGCACACGCACGCCCAGCCCTTAGCACACCCCGTCTCTGGCTTCATGACTGTGGGCCACTTCTTCCTTTGCCTTTCCCTTAATCACCCACTTTCCCTTCGCTGTCATCCTGATGGTCCTCTCCCTCCAAACCTCTCCCTGAGTGAGCCCACTTCCATGACTTCATTCATCACCAAGGTGCTAACCTCTATTCTCTCTCAGCCTGTGCCTCTCTGAGCCAGATCTGTGCAGCCCACTGCCCACTGGACATCTCTCTTCAGACAGCTCACAGGCGTCAAGGGTCAGCACAGTAAAAGCGAATGCCACCTAGGTCCTCCCCATCCATTGCCTTTCAAAACACTACAACCATCCATCTATCCAACTATCAAGACAGAAGTTCAGAATTTTAATCCAGGCTCTGTCAGTTACCAACCATGTGACCACAGCAGTTCCTTAACTTTTCCAGATCTCAGTTTTCCCCATCTGAAGAATGGAGGTAAGTCCCACCTCATGGGTTGTTATGAACCATGAGTGAGTTAATACATATAAGAAGAATGAATTCCATGTACAATTCACCAATGAGATCCTTCTACCCCCAAACGGTTTTCTGGTCCCTATGCTTCTCTGTACTATATTGCCAATGCAAAGTTCAGGACTTAATGCAAAAATCTCCTACCCTCCCTCTCCATGGTCTTTTCCCCTTCATTGAATAGCCAACACGAGCCTAGAGGACAAATCGGATCATAGCCCTTCATTCTGGCAATGAGGTTTCTGAACCAAGTTCTACCAACGATTTTATCAGTGAATTTGGGGGTTCCAGTGGGGCTGCCAGAAAGAAAGGAAAAGGAAGGGACCAGGGTCTCACAATCCCCTTTGCAGGCTATCACCTAAAGGCCTCTCTCTGGGCTCCACCTCTTAAAGGCTCCACCTCTTTCTAGTAGCTCCACCCTGGGGGCCAAGTCTTCAACACCTGGGGCTTTAGGCAACATTAGAATCCAAACTACAGCAGTGTTCATTCCCGAGCCTCTGGGCGTAGGGCCCCTCTGGGTTAGGCTCCCTTTCTAGAGTGCCCCTGTCCCAAGGACTTACTGGTGTGAGACATAAACACCCAGGTCCCTCGCCTCACTCCTGGACCTCTCTAGCCTTCCCCTGTGGAATCAGCTGAGGCTTGGATTTAACTGCACAGCGGCCAAGCCTTGCCCTCTGGCTTGCTTCTCTGGCCTCCCACAGGTGTGGAAATCCCCCCACCCCAAATCTCTAGCTCACAGTCCATCTCCAGAGTCTTACCTGAGACACCCTTTCCCCATGAGGGTTAGGTGCTCCTTTTTGGTGCCCCCAATTCCTGCCCGCCTTTTCGGACTCCTACCAAACTGGGTAAAATTCTCAGTTTCTGTATCCCATCCCCCTTATGGTTTAGAAGCTACCTGAGACAGACCACGATGACTCATCTCTGTCTGCAGCACCCATTTGGCATCTGCAATCACCCCATAATGCTTAGACTCAGAGGTTTCTATGGAGCCCTCCCAAGCAGGGGCTTTTGATGTGGCTTGTGAAACAAACCAGTGGCCCTTGCTGGCTTTGTTGTTACAAGTCATAGGTATAGTAGACACCCCAGAGCTTTATCTCATCCTTGAGCAGGAAGTTTAGGGGAAGCTTGGGCTAAGAGAGCAGCTTGAAAGAGACTGAGAGAAGATAGGAGAGACCAGGAGATCAGGGAGATGAGGTTTAGTGGGGTGTGCCTGGGAGTCACACAACACAGCAATACCAACTATCACTTGTCACCATGACACCCCCTGGGAAGTAATATCAAATATACCACATATGCACTTTAACTTGGCATGCCCTAAATGCTCCCTAAATATCCATCAATGATAGCCAGTTGTCGCCAGGATAAAGCCCAGGCTATCTAGCCAGTCTCGTGAGAAGCATTGTCAGTTACTTGAGCTTTTCTGGCCATCTGTCCTGCCATGCTCCTGATCTTATGTATGTTCTGTTCCTGGCCCTTCCTTGAGCATACCGCACCTGCTCACATCCTCCTGCCCAGCCCAGGTGGCCCTGGCAGCCACACCTGTCCCCTCTTTTACAGCCCAGGGAACTCCTTCCCAACTGAAGCCCTTTGTGGTTTCTGGTTTCCCCAGAGAGTCCTTTCTTTCCTCCTTTCATTCTATTTGTTTTACTTAATTATTTTTAAGTTTTATGTGGTGTTTGAATGAAAATGTCCCCATAGGCTCCAAGTATTTAGACTTAGTATTTAGGCATGGTTTGGAAAGGGCCATGGAACCTTTAGGAGGTACGGCCTCGCTGGAGGAAGCACGTCACTGGAGGTGGGCTTATATAGCTTGCCTACTCCCAGTCTGTCTTTCTGTGCTTCCTGTGCCTGTTTGAAGATGAGCACTCAGCTATCTGCTGTAGCCACCTCTGCCGCCATGCCTCCCTGCCAAGATGGACTCTTACTCTCTGAAACAGTAAGGCAAATAAACTCTTCCTTCTATAAGTTGTCTTGGTCATGGTGCTTTATCACAACAGAAAAGTAACTAATATAATAATAATTCAATAACTCTTAAATTTTCTCTGACAATTTCATACGTATATGTATGTAATGCATTCTGATTACTCTCATCTCCCGCTCTTTTATTTCGCTCCCACCCATCAACTCCCTCTCCTCTCTAAAAGTCCCTTTTCTACATTTTTGTTACCATGGGTTTAGAACTATCCACTGAAGCCTGGTGGATCACCAGTGGACATACAGTGGAAGACAATGATTCCCCCTCCCCAGAATCCATCAGTAGCCAATAGTTCAGCAAGGAAGAATTACCCAGCCCCTCCCATGAACCCTTCTCTGATTCATGATTGACTGTTGACTGGCCCAGTCTTGTGCAGGCCCAGTACAAGCAAAATCACACCCGTTGTGAGATCATGATTGCAATGACTGGGTCATGCCCTGAAGATAACATTTCACAGCCCTTCTCCCTCTCTTCCAGCTCTTACGTTCTTCCCTTCCCTTCTTCCGCCATGTTCCCTGAGCCTCAGAGGGGGTGGCATAAATGTCCTGTTCAGGGCTGAGCACGCAGCCGTCACTTATCCTGGGCACAACCAGCAGTCACCAGTCTCTGCATTCACTGCCTTTCATCGCAGAGAGGAGCTGCTCTGATGAAGGCTGAATGTACCACTTGCCTGTGCTGCGAGGGTGGGCAGGAGGCTTTGTGATTTCATTCAGTAACCCTCTCTCATCCCTTTCCCACTTCCCCTGACCCCCTTCTCAACTAGTGTCCCTCCTCCCTTCATGCCGCTCCTTTCCTTCCCCCACCTCTCTTTTTCCCTCATTCTTTTTTGCAGGCAGTCACAGCTGCTGCATGTTCATGACCAGAAGACAGCACCCCACCACACTCTTCCCCATCCCTGACTTCTCACAGTCCTTCTACCCCGTCTTCACTGACGTCCTGTTTGGGGATCATTCTTTTTTGTTGTTGCTGTTTAATGTGTGTGTGTGTGTGTGTGTGTGTGTGTGTGTGTGTGTTGTGTGCAGAGGCCAGAGGAAAATCCCAGGTATTCCACCCTCGCTGTCCTCCTCTTATAGTTCCTCACTGGCCTGGAGATCACCAGTTAGGCCAGACTGGCTAGCCCATGAGTCCCAGAGATCCTCCTGCGTCTGCCTCCCCAGCACAGGGATTACAAGTGCACACCACCACGCCTGGTATTTCACATGGGTTCTGGGGATTGAGCTCAAGTCCTCATGCTTGCAAAGCAAGCGCTTTATCCATTGAGCTATCTCCCCAGCCCCTTCTTTCATTCTTTTGATATCGCTTTACACTTCTTCTGTTGTCTGTCTTACCATGCAAACTGAGCTCTGTATGGCAGGGGATGTGTCCAGTTTCCCTGTCTCTAACTCAGCCCTTGACCTAACCCAGAGCAGAGCTGTTGGCTAAGGAGATGGATGATGCTGTCTCTGCATCCCAACTGGCTCAGGACACACCCACAGCTTTGATCTTCAGCTGTACATGAATAAGGAAGATGGGTGCTGGGAATCGAACCCGGGTCCTTCTGTTATTATATCCTGGCATGACTGAAAGCATAGAGTAAAGGGGTCAAAGTCAACAGCCATGAAGAAGACAGGAGATGCTGTGATCCAGGGAATCAGTCACAGGTCTCCAGCAAGATCCCACTTGAGATAGGGACACTGACTGCCTTGACTCTGCTTCACATCCACGATGGCCACAGGGCCCCTGACCACAGCATCACCTCAGTCAAGAGTGTCTCTGCTTCCTGACAACCCTGAAGCCAGCTATGATGCCAGCCCTACCTCACAGAAGGCTGCCAAGCCCAGAGGGCTCCTAAGCAACTTCCAGCACTAATGTTTCTTGATGTAGTAACCTTTCCAGGACCTTATTCATGGGCCCAGCGGTGACTCCCACAGAGCCAGTGCTGACCCTCACACTAGAGGCCTCTGCTGGAGGCTGAGTCCTGCTCGAGGAAGGCCACAGGACTGGGCAGAGGAAGTGTCTCTTCCCTTGAGAAGGGCTCACTCTGATCTTCCAAAGCATGGGTCTCAGAGACCCAGCCAACCTCCCCTTTAGTTTGGGCAAAGCTTAAGCCACACTGGGTCTTATAAAACTCCCAGAGGCCAATCTTGGGCCACCGTGTACAGGACAACTGGCACAGAATGCATGATAGGGCTTAAGAAATTGCAGCATCACAAATATGGATATTGCTATTACTGCTATTGTTATTCTTACATAAGGTATTTTAATTTTAAAAACTTATTTTATTTTTAAATATATTTTATTTATTAGACACAGAGGTCAGAAGAGGGCTTCAGAGTCCCCTGGAACTGGAGTTAAGGACAGTTCGTAGCTGCCATGTGGGTTCTGGGAATCGAACCCAGGTCCTCTGCAAGAGCGGTCAGTGCTCTTAACTGCTGAGCCATCTCTCCAGCCCCAATTTTTTAAAAATTTTATTACATTTGTGTGTATGTGTGTCTGTGTGTATATATGTGTTTATTATGTGCATATGCCATGGGATGTATGTGGAGGTCAGAAGACAGCTTGTGAGAGTGTGTTCTCTCCCTGCACCATGTGGACTGTAGGGATCAAACTCGGGTTGTCAGGCTTGGTAGCAAGTGCCTTTACCCACTGGTGCATCTGGTCCTCTCAATCGTATTTTATTTTTGAGGAGTGATGTCCTCTTCATTCATAGAAATATATTCAAGAGTCAGCTTGGATATAGAAGGTTTTAAATAAACTGCTGAGTAGAATCTGTGATTACTTGTGTTTGGGGAGAACATGCATGTGTACAGCTTGTACACATGTACATGTAGGTACACGCTCACATCTGTGTATCTGTGTGCATATGCCAGAAGTCAATGTCAAGTGTCTTTCTCAATCGTTCTCCACTTTACCCTTTTTTAAGACACAGTCTCACTATGTATCTCTGGTTGCCCTGGAACTTGCTATGTAGACCAGGCTGGCCTTGAACTCAGAGATATCTGCCTGCCTCTGAGTGCTTGGATTCACCTTATCTTTTGAGACAGGGTCTGTCACTGAACCTGGGGCTCTCTCCAACTTAGCTATGCTAGCAAGCTTCAGGGACCCACCTGTCCCTACCTGCCCAGCTCTAGAATTACAGATGCATGCTACCTTACCCACCATTTATGTGGGTACTAGAAACCCAAATTCAAGTCTTTATACTTGAATGGCAAGCATTTTACCAACTAAGCCATCTCCCCAGTTCTGTGATTACTTTTTAAAATATTTTCTTTTTAAATCTAGAAAAATCTTAGGCTTGTCAGAGTTTGAGACAAAAAGATTAAATGATCAAGACGATTTAAAAGTTTGCATTTTTTTTCAGCTGGCAAGTATATTCATATATTTTCATTCACAAAACACCTTTGGGTGCTTGGGGTGGGATGTGTGTATGTGTGCATGAGAACTTGTGTGTATGGATACACCATAGCTGTCATGTCTAAATTTTAAGTTCCCCAAGGACAGAGACTGTGTCTTCTGGCCTGTCCCCAACACAGAGCCTGGCGTATGACTGATGCTCAATAATTACTTGTTGAGTGAAAGAAAGTGAAGACAGTCCAGTCAATAAGAAAGAGCTGATGCAGCAGCCTTCCCCTGGGCAGCATCTTGATGGGCCGTGACCTTCTGTCAGTTACCAACAGGGAGAATGGGGCAGAGGAAAGAAAGGGACTGAATGGCTAATGCTACAAATCTGCAAAGTGCTAGGAACTATTTCTCAGGGTTGTCACGGCCTCCCCATTCCATCACAGGTTGGCTTCCTTCTCCATTCCCCCATCAGCTTACATACACACACACACACACACACACACAAAGCACACAACCAAGTACACACACACACACACACACACACACACACACACACACACACAAAGCACACAACCAAGCATTCCTCTGAGGGCCTCAGTCACCAGTGTCCTTCCCAAAATGGCCATCTTTTTTAAAAACATTGTGTATGTGTAGGTGTTCATATATGGGATGGATACATATGCATGTGTGTGCATGTGTAAATAGAGGCCAGAGGTGCACTGGGTATTTTCCTCTATCACTTCATCTTGCTTTTTGAAACAGGGGCTCTCATTGAACCTAGAGCTTACCGATTCAGCCAGACTAGTTGGCCAGCAAGCCCCAGGGATCCTCCTGTCGCTACCTCCCCAGCACTGGGATTACAGGCTACACCGCTGCACCCAGCTTTGTAGGTGAGTGCTGTGGATCCAAACTCAGATCCTCATGCTTCCCTGGCAAGCACTTTACTCACTGAACCATCATCTCATTCCCCCAATGTAGTATCTTTAGTGCTCTTGTTATTTCTCCTTACTCTTTGATGACCTTTACACCTGACTCTCTGTATCCTGTAAAACCTCAGTGCTAAGAATGATGGTCTGCCCATGTGCTGGAAAACAGACAACGGTTGTGGCTCTATCCCTCAGGACAAAGAGTCTGTTTCTCTTCTTCTTGTTTTTAGGCGGCCTTCAGACCCACTAAGGCTGAGGAAATGAGGCAGAAATGATGTCACCCACATTCTCAACCTGGGGCTTCCCTGAATGATGGCACACAATATCTGGTTACCCTCAGCAGGTCAGTCAATGGCCAGTCCACCCCTAGAAAGCTTAAGTGTCACTGTCTGAGACTCCAGCTCCCTACCCTCAACTCCATATCCTCTTTCTTTTTTATACTTAATAATCCATAATCTCCAGTTTGTGCTGTCCATATACTTGTGAATGGGTGTGGGACCATCCACTGAGATTGGTCAATCTACCAGGAACTACATGCTTAAAGAAAACTGTCCCTTCCCCAGAACTGTCCAGAGTTCCTCTAGCTCTGACAATCTTCCCACCCTCTCTCCTGTAGTAGCCCCTGAGCCCTGAACAGGGGTGTGCTATAGATGTCCTATTTGTGGCTGAGCACTCCACAGTCACTTAGTCTCCACACCTTAGGCAGTTGTCAGTCTCTGTGTTAATTCCATCCACTGAGCAAAGAAACTTCTCTAATGAAGTCTTTTTAAAATTTTTTATTGAATTTTTGTGCATTTTATACAGAACATCTTAGTCATCTTTCTACCCCTTCCCCACTGGCCCCTCTCATAGTCCCCCTCACTTGAATTCATACATTCTGTCATTTGTGTTAAGGCCTATCATGTCAAGTTAGTGTCCCTAGATGTTCCTCAGTGCAAGTTCATCCACTGAGGTCTAGTCAGCCTATCTAGATCTAATGAGGTTTTAAAGCTTCACTAATCTGTAGGTAGAGCAAAACAAATTTAGAGGACAGCTTGATGGTATGTCTGTTTTTGCAAAATAATAGTAGTAGGTTCACTCCTAGAACCTGTGAGTTCCCAATCATGGGTTCTTGGCCAAATTTGCAGTACCAGGAATGAGTTTCCTCCTGTGCAGTGGGCCTTTAAATCTAATCAGAACATGGCTGGTCACACCCATAACATCTGTGCCACTATGGCACTCAAAGTGTTTCTTCTCACCTGATCTTCCCACTGCAGAAGGGCCAAGGGGTCAGTTAGAAGCACAGGCATCGTTTTCAGACACTCTGGGTAGATGGAGAGTCCTCTTCACATGTGATCTGGCTAAACAGAAGAGTGGCTGGGAGAGCTATGGGATGAAGGATTAATGTTCTTCCACAATGTTTTAACGGTTATTTATTATTATTGTGTGTGCATAATGTGGAGGGCCACACGTGCCACAGCACACATGTGGAGGTCAGAGGACAACTTTGTAGAGTCAGTTCTCTACCTCCTATCTTTACATGGGTTCCAGGGATCGAACTTAGGTTACCAGGCTTGTGCACTTTTACCCACAGAGCCATCACCATGGCCCCCGAGATACTCAGTGTGTATATGTACACACATGTGAATGTGAGTAAAGACAGACGACAGACAGAGACACACACATGCACACCCAGATTATAGAATGGTGTCTAGGGGCAGAAGATTGAGGAGCTGAGATGGGAGACTATCATCAGGGTCTCACAAGTCCCAGCACAGAGTCAGGGCTCAGGCCTGAGGGCCCAACCTTAGTGGACATTAAAGCAGGGAATGGCATGGTCCGGTCTACATTTTAGGTGAAGTGCTATGAGAAAGCAGTGGAGAATGCAGTGAGCCCAGAGATAAAGAAATGAGCTAACCAGGCATGGCCACGGACACCTTTCCTCCCAGTACTTGGGAGGCAGAGGAAGGTGGATCTCTGTGAGGCTGAGACCAGCTTGGACTCCATAGAGAGTCCAGACTAGCTGGGGCTACAGGGATACCCTGTCTCAAAAAGAAATGCGGACCTGCCCATAGATCCTACCACCCTGCAAGTGAGGACAAAAATGATCTAGGGTTCCAGGAGAAGGGAGAAAGCAGGGACATAGGAGAGACTGGGGAAGAGAAGGAACAAATGGAGAGAGACAGGAAAGGCGCCCATGCGAGACAGACAGACAGACAGACAGACAGACAGACACACACACACACACACACACACATGATAAATAAAATTTAATTTAAAAAATTAATATAGGAAGTGAGCTGACATGGGGGTGCACCCCTGCCGCACACACGATAAATAAAATTTAATTAAAAAAATTAATATAGGAAGTGAGCTGACATGGGGGTGCACCCCTGCCATCATAACACTCAAGAGGCTGAGGCGGGAGATTATGAGCTCAAGGCTGGCCTGGCTGCCACACAGAGGGTAAATGTCTTAATTAATTACCTATTTAGAGACAGAAAGGAAAGAGACAATGGTACAGCGAAAGAGAGTGTCGAAGCTGGAGAGACACCCAGTGGATAAGAGCAAAGAGGACCTGAGTTCAAATCCCCAGTACCCACATAAAAGTTGGGTGTGACCATGGCTAACTATAACCCCAGTGGGGTAGGGGAGATAGAGACAGGATACCTGCGGGCTTCCTGGTCAAAAAACCAGTGAGTTCCAGGCTCAGTGTCTCAAGGGACTAGGTGAGAGTGACAAAGCAAACACAGTGTTTTCCTCTAGCTACTACATGCATGCACACTGACATGCACACACATGTGCAGGCTCATTACACTCCTACCCACCCCCCCACACACACATGCACACGTTTATACACACAGCATCTAAGAAGAGGCACGAAGACAACAGAAAACAAAAAGTAGTGGAAGAAAAGGACAGAAATTCCATCCTTGGGAGGAAAATGCAGACAGGAAAAGTGTTGGCAGGGCCCAGGCTTGACTTTCCTCCTAGGGCACTTTCCCTACCCGCTCTGTCATACCTGGAAGTGCTCCACATGACAGAGTGGAGTAGGGGGGTGAGGGGCTGAGAAGGGAGACGAGAACAGGGAAAACAGATAGTTTGGGAGCCAGGCCAGCCCCCAGAATTTTAGTGGTCCCACCTCTTCCCCTTCCTGGTCCAGTGTCTGCAGCTGCAGCCTTCGCAAGTGCTGAGTAAAGTATGTGACTGGAAGCAGGTTTGCTGAACAAGCAGGGCTCTCAGGTGGGTTATGTGGGAGTCTGCATTAACCTGGAGAAATGACCAGGGATGCCCTTCTCTTTCTTATAAAGGATGGGAAGGAAAAAATCCTGAGAGAAACACTCTCCTGAGAGCACCACACAAACACTTGGCTAGAAATAGCAGCCCATTCCCTCAGAGGGAAGCCATCAGCCCAGGCAGCCAGAACACAGGCACTTCCTCCCACTCCCACTGGTCAGTCCCAGCATGGCTTCACCTCCTCAGCACCCAACCACCAAGAGGAATACAGTCCCCGCAGGTTCCAACACTTCCTGCTCCCTAGATAAAAGCCACAGCCGCTGGGGCTTCCTGCTACCAGGACCACAGGCTCACATTGCCTTCCATTTCCTGAGTGACCCAACACATCCTTACTCAATAGGAATTTAATGTTCTTCATGTCTACTATTGAAGCCCTACTCTATGCCAAGGGCCAGAGTTGAATGGATCTGGTGAGATCATCAATGGAAGAAGTCTAAAACAGGTCACCAAGTATGGTGGCACTGGGAAGACAGAAGCAGGTGGATCTCTCTTGTCTACATAGAGGGAATCTGGGCCATCTAGAGTTACATGGTAAGACCATGTCTCAAAAGAAAAATTCTAAAACACCCAGGAGACAATGTAGCCCCTCAGTCAGCTCAGTGCCTGGCTCCTCCCACACCCTGGCTCAACCTCCCTGCCCCCACCTCCTTCTCTTTGGGTATATTTCCACACAACCAGGTAAATGGAGGGTCAAGGCTCAGGAAACATGCCCAAGACCTGGAGAGGAAGCAAACATTCAAGAGGCATCTCAAAGATCTGCTGAAGGTTGGAGCCCTCTGCCAGGCCAGCGCCAGGGAGAGAACAGACAAGGGGCTCCTACGAAGCAAAATAAGAGGCAGTGGCCCCAGGAGTGCCTGGGTCATTTTATCCAGGAGACTGAGTCATCTAGACACCGTGAAAGCATTCAACTGAGGACTTCTGGCTGGATCAAGCAGAAGAGCATCCAAAGAAGACCAGGCTGGTGACTGCAGGTGGGAGGAGAGGCGTCGCCGGACCTGGAAAGCCACCCACCCACGCTGGTGCAGCTCTCAATGCAGCAGCTTTTCAAACAAGAGCAAGCGACCAGCTGCATTGGGAGCCGGCCGGGGCGAAGGCCTGAGACAAGTGCGAGGAGGAGCAGGGTTCTGTCCATAAACATCTCAATAGCGTGATTAACTGAGCATCGCAAATTGTAACCCTTTCCTTTAATGCACTTTCCCTGAATTACCGCAGGAGCCGGCGGCCGAGGAGCCCGTACAAATTGCTGGAATGGGCAGTTAAGCGGGGAGGTCGGAGGTTAAATGAACACGGTTGTTTATGAAGACACAGCCCGAATCCATTTGCATTTTAATATTCTCTCAGTGAGACGGAAAGCCACTTTGAGGACAGCTTGTTTGGAAATCCCATTAACGGGTTATTTATGGGGCTCGTGGCTGCGTGACCCTTGCCCTTGTTTTGTTAAACATGAACCAGACATGAATCAGACGGGCAGCAGGCTAGATGCTATTGTTTCCTGTAGCAGGAAATGTCATCGGATTCGATTATTCTGAGGCTGACACCTTCTGAATTATCACCCTCATAATGCTCAATTTTCCCTTTTTCCCCTTTGGTCAACCTGATTATTTCTGTCTTTGTAGAAAGCCGACTCCCAGAGAAGGCATTTCCCTGTCATTGACTGCCAAGAAGGCTGAATGAGGCCTGAGAGGCTGCTGGCCTGGGGGATGGGTGACACAGGTGGCATTCAGAAGGGTCCTGCACCTAGTGGTTTAAGAGTCCTGCTTTTGGATCTGGGGATGAGTCCCAGGGTCCTGTGTTCTCCAAGAACTCAATTATCAATCTCTATCATCTAAACCTTTTGATCAACATTAAAATTGATCTATCTTTTTAAAATTATGTATTTATTTTTATGTATATGAAAGTTTTGCCTGCATGTATGTAAGTGCACCACATGTGTGCAATGCCAAAGGAGGCCAGAAGAGGGTGTCAGATCCCCTGGAACTGGAGTTAAGGATGGTTGTTAGCTACCATATGCTGGGAACAGAACCCCAGTCCTCTGTAAGAGCAGCCAATGCTCTTAACCACTGTGTCCCACTCAAAGTGATTTATCTTAAAGAAAAAAATAGACCTGAATACTTATTGTTAAAGGAAGAGGGAAAGTCAAGGAATGTTCTGGCACAGAAGGTTTCTCTGTGAGAAGGGCTGTCTGTAGACTAAGAGGGCCGATTTCAACCTGAAGGATGAAATAGAACAGAGGTACTCAGAGACTGTAGGGAACACTGTCCACCTAGACTCGTATACATATGTTTGTCATGTGGAAATGAACTCATCGGTGTTGGGATAGATTTGTCTTAAAATGGATGCTCCCCAAAAAATAAAAGAGAAGGCGCTGGATAGGTGGATTATTGGTCAATAACATGTACTCTCTTCCAAAGGACTCAAGTTTGATTCCCAGTGCCTACATCAGGCAGCTTACAGTTGTCTATAACTTGGGGCTCCAGAGGGATTCCACACCTTGCACCTGTGCATGAGCATGCACGCGCACCCGCACACACACACAATTAAAATCTAAATAGAGGGCTGGAGAGATGACTCAGCGGTTAAGAACACTGAAGGTTCTTGCAGAAGACCCGGGTTCGAATCCCAGCACCCACATGGCAGCTAACAACTGTCTGTAACTCCAGTCCCAATAACCTCTTCTGTCTTCCACAGGCATTGCACGACACATGTAGGCAATACATAAAAAAAATTTTTTAAATTAATAAATATTTAAAAATAAAATCTAAATAGAAAAAAGATGGTTTTTTAAAAGGAGACTTTGTTTTAAAAGATAGATGATAGACGATAGATAGATGATGATGATAGATAGATAGATAGATAGATAGATAGATAGATAGATAGATGATCGATCAGTCCTGGTATCCCAGGTCCTGAAATTGGGTCTAGAGACTGGGGCCATTTCTCCTCCCCACTATCTGTCCCCTGCTCACAGGCCCATCAGAGCTGCTCCACAGAACTGCTTCCTGCTTCTCTTTGGCTCAGGAGGCCAAGGTGTGACCTGTCCATTTTTCTAGATCTCTGTTTCTCAGCCTCCAAGTCCAGCTCCACTCCCAAATATGACTGACCCACTAGGTCCCAAAACCTGAGTTGGGCACTGGGAGAGGCAAGAGAATCAGCCTGACTCTATCACTTCTCCCCTCCTTCTCTATGTCCCTGCCAACTAAGCCATTATTTCTGAGCAAAGAACTTTGAAAAACATCCTAAAATACCTAGAGACTTTGTGACCCAGAGAGAGGGACAAACAAGCTCACAGTTGACTGGAAAAATAGCAAAGACTAGAATTCAAAGCTTGTCTCTCTCTGACACAAAAACCTGCTATAGCACCTGTTAACAAGAATAAAAGAAATTCTAGAGTCCAAAGACAACCCCTGTGGCAGGAGCCAGGATAACAACATAGTACCCCTTCCCTGAACCACCTCCCGGAACCCCTGTCTGACTCCGTGCCCCCTGCTCTCCTTGCCTGAGGGCTGTCTGAGTGCTGAGGCCCACTTTACACCTTCAAGGTAAGGTCAAGAGTGGAGCCACATGGGGGCAGCCCTCCCCTAAAGGCTTTGGGATGGGTGTGGTAACAGCCCAGATCCCTTGCCCTTGATCTGTGCAGGATGCAAGGTTGCCTGGAAGGGCAAAGTCACTGCCTTTATGGGCTGCCTTCCCTTCAGCATCCCACATCCTGACTCCCTCCTTCATCTCCAAGTGCACTGTTTGTACTTGAATCCTCATCTTGGGGGGTACCTGACCTCAGCAGTTGAGCCACTCAAGGCTGTACTCAGAGGGGGTCAACCCAGGCTCCTAGGCCTGAGCAGGCCCTGGTCTCCCTGCCCAGGTGCAGGGCCTGCTGCGAGAACACCTGCTTCTCTTTTGGGAACTCTCTTCCCACCACTTTCTGAAAAAGCCTTTCTGACCAAGTTTAAAATAGATCTCTCCTTATGAATTGGCCATCTGAGGAATTCTCCTCCAGTGCTTAATTCAATCTTAATAGACGCTGATTTTTTTCTCCCAGAAGAAAAGGGAACAATACATCTTTAGAACGGGTTTATAAGTGTCATGATTTTTCTACTAATTTACGCTGCATTCTCTGCTTTAAAATGTGAAATTACCTCATTGTGTCTCTGAATATCCTCCGTGCTTGGGCCTGAAATTAAGCTCACCGTAGAGAAGCCTAAATGACCACAATTTGCTATGTGAAATGCCCTGATTGCAAGAGCAATCCCGAGCAATCCCCAGCCCCAGCGCAGCCCAGCTCACTCAAGCTGATTGGCCTTCCCTCCTGGCTTTGCCAAATACATCTGGTGCTACCTGCTGTGGGGGGAGGGGTGGCAGAGAAGTCACCCACCAGGCCCATCCATCTCCCACTCCCATGAAAAGACACTGTCTGCCTCCTAGCCACATCCCTGGACCCAAAGAGCATATACCTCTTGCTCAGCCACCCAAACTTCTGTCGAATACGTAGGGTCCACAAATAAACAGCCCGTAATCACTTGGGGCCAACAACCTTGCAGCTGGCACATGGTTTTCAAGCCTCCAGTGGTATCCCATCATGATCACTCCTCATTCTTTCAGGGAGATCTGTGATCTCTTCTCTTCTCCCCAGTCTTATCCTACCATGAGATGTGTGTTAGGCCCTTAGATACCAGCCCTTGGTCATCATAGCATCTGCAAGTCACATAGATTGTATGTGATATTATGTCATAGAATCTTTGTGACTGAGTAAACTAGGCTGCTTCTGGGTCTCAGTTCTCTGTAAGCAGACAAGAATAGCATACTCAGTAACAGGCCAGCAGGACTGAACACAGGCAACAGGGAGTGTGGATTTCACATATTCAGATGTTCAGATGTGTGTACGTGTATGTACGTGTGTGTATATGTACGTGTGTTAGTGTGTATATGTGTGTATATGTTTGTATGTGTATGTGTTTGTATGTGTGTATGTTTTTATGTGTATGTGTTTGTGTGTATATGTGTATATGTGTGTATATAACTGTGTATGTGCATATGTGTGTGTTCATTCCTGTGTATGTGTCTCTGTGTGTTTATGTGTATGTGTGCATGTGTGTGAGTGTGTGAGTGTGTGTGTTCATGTGTGTTGAGCCCAGAGAACAGCCTCAAATGTAGCTCCTCAGAAACTATCCTTATTTTTTGAGACAGGGTCCCTCATTAGCCTGGGGCTCACCAGTTATGATAGGGGCTGGCCAGTGAGCCCTGGAGATCTGTCTCTCTCCATTTCCCCAGAGCTAGGATTATAAGTACACAGTACCATACCCAGCTTTTACTTGGGTGCTGGGGATCAAACTCAGGTCATCATGCTTGTACAGTAAGTACATTATGCACTGAGCCATCTCCCCAGCCCAGTGAAAGGAATTTTTAGAGAAAAAAGCAAGCTGACCTAGAAGGGTCAAGGAGTTAAGGTTGGCTCAGCTCAGACTTTCCCCAGCACAGAATAAAACACACCTGCTTGCTACTCAAGTTCCCACGAGGAAGTTCCTGTTCCTCAGCCATGATTCATGGGTGGCCCTAAACCCAGCACTAAAGACTCATCTGCTTGGGATGCCATCCCTCCTCTGTCCAACAGTCTCCAGAGTCTAGCAGCTTCTCCCAGATTTCTGGGCCTTTTTAGCCATTTTCAAATAGTAATGAAGATAGCCAGTGGCTTCTTCCCCCAGGTCCCATCAGCTTGGCTCCCACCTTCTAAACTTGCCGTAAATCAGAGTCACAAAGAACAGTGCCACCCACACTGACTATGCTGTCCCTGCTGGTTTCTAATGTTAGATCCTAGAATGGGACTCAGGGAGGCTCATGCTGGGTGTGACTCCAACCAGTGTCCTAGTTTCCTGGAACTGATAGGACAAAGTACCCAGAAAGAGCAGTTTGAATGACAGGTTCTAGAGACCAGAAGTTCAAGATGAAAGTGTCAGAAGATTCTGAGGGAACCCTCAAAGCTGGTCCCAGGCCTCCCCCACCAGTGTCTGGTAGTTTGTGGCGATCTTGAACAATCCTTCAGTTCTACATAAATCACCCCAATCTCTGCCTTCCTCTTCGAAGACACAGCATCCTCATGTGTCTGTGTGTCTCCAAATCCCTCCCCTTTTCTCAAGACATCGGTTTTATTAGATTAAGACTAACTCAGCAGTGCCATTTTAACTTGATTACTATTATAAAGACCCAATCATCCAATAAGGACAATCCTAAAATACAAATGAATTTTGTGGAGACACAATTCAACCCATAACAGCTAGACACCCCCCTTATTTCATAGCTGGGGATACTGAGAGCTTAACTTAACCAGTAACTGAGTTACAACACCAGGATTCCAACTCGGAACCTATGCTATCTTGTCAGCATAAGTTCAGAAGAAGTTGGAGGGGCCTAAAGGAAAGGACTTGGCCATGACCCAATCAGGGTCGACAGTGACAGTATCTCTGACAAGTCCCATCCAGTCCAGAAGCTGGGCCCAAGCACCCCATCTCCTACTGAACGCTCCTAATGGTCAATCAGACCGCACCAAAGAGCTTTTTAACAAACATCATTCATCTTATTCTGCAATGCCAGCAATGGGACTGGAACGTGGAGCCTAAATGCAGCATTAAAATGATTTTAATGCTCACCGTCGAGTGCCAAACTTGGGTCTCCCGTCCCTAGCGCAGCCCATCTCTCCAACGTGGAAGCTGGGAGCCTGAAAGGCAATTTTGTTAATGCTACTGGGAGGAGCAAGCAGGTCTGGAAACTCATCCATCATCTTAACACGCTCCGGGATGGACTTGGAAGATAAAGCTTTCATCTTCTCTC
>NW_008352899.1:1670799-1673076 GCF_000622305.1 Nannospalax galili | reverse complement strand
AGGGGGGGGGGGGGGGGGGACCAGGGACAGGCACCCTGAGGAGGGAAGGAAGAAGATGAAAATCCATCCTGTGCAGAAGAGCCTGGGGGCCTGGGGATGGGGGGGAAGTAGCCACTCCATCCTGTAAAGTTAGGAAGTGCGATATGGAGTGAGGGGCCAGTTTGCAATGGTGCCTAGGCGCGGGGGAGCTGCAGAACAGACCCCAGGGAATGAGCCAAGTGGGGAGGAAACGGCAAGATCAGAAGTATCCTAGGCGGAGTGCTCCCTCCTCAGTGAAGAGGAGGACAGCAGTGCTATACCCTCTGGCCAGGGAGAGAGGAGCACAAAGCCACTGGAATAGGGATAGAGAGAGGATGGGTTAAAGCCTGTACCAGGCAGCCCAACTCTTCAGGCATAGAAGGGACCCACCTTGTGCCTCCTGATCTGGGCACCAGGGCTGATGCAGAGAGGGGTGAGCAGACCTTTTCTCTACCTTTCTCTCTGTGCAGCAACCCTCTTCCCTTGGGGGGGGGCTCTTCAGGATATGGGCAAGAGATACACCTGAGCCACAAAGAGAGGCTACTAGTGTGGGTAGACTGCCAGCGGTCTTGGGAAACCTGGAGGACCACCCTGAGGAGGAAACAACAGAGCTGGCCTAAATTTGTACGTGGGGAGGGGATTTATACTACTACTATGTCTTTATCCTGACGCATTGTACCTACCAAGGCTGAGCTCTCCCTGAGTCAATTGATTATCAATCAGTCTGCCAATAAACCAACGAGAGATTTACTGAGCCATATCCACCAGGTACTTAGTGGGCCTTGCCTTCTGCCTGTCAATCGAAAGACATTTATTAAAGGACTAGAGAGATGTCTCAGTGGTTAAGAGCACTGACTGCTCTTGCAGAGGATCCAAGTTTGGTTCCCAGTACCCACATGGCAGCTAACAACCACTGGTAACTCCAGTTCCAGGAAATTCAACTCCCTCTTCTGGCCTCCGCAGGTATTGCAAAACACTGGTGTGCATACAGGCAAGTGAAACACTCATATGCATAAAATAAAAATAAGTTTTAATTTTTTTAATTTCTTGGATGTTTAACAGACATACTTTGAGGCCTATACTAATTTGGTCAGAGGAACATAAAGGACAGTTTTTGCTCCTTGTCCTCCTAGGTCAACTAGTTCCAGGGAACTATGAGCATCTCTCCAAATGTCCTGTAATTGTGGTGGGTCACCTGTCCTCTTGATCAAGGAGGCTGAGGAGACCCCACCAGATGGACTTGAACCAGTGTCCAGTGTACAAAGAGGAGGGTCAACACAGAGGAAACATTTCCTCCTTGCTTCCAAGCGAAGCCAACCATAGTCGAGCAGGACCTTTGACTTATCTACACATAGGCAGAACTGGTAAAAGAAAGGAGCCAGGGGCTCCTCCCAAGCCCATGTGACCCCTGAGGAACAGATCCTCAAACGACCTTAAGAGTAAAAATAAATCGGTTTATCTGGACCAACTGTATGGCCTTAAACACCCAAAAGGAAAGTATAACCAAAGATTAAAGGAGCCAATATAATTTTTTTTTCTTTTGTCTTTTTGAGACAGGGTCTCCCTGCAGCCCCAGCTGTCCTGAACTCACTATGTAGACCAGGCTGGCCTCGAACTCACAGAGATCCACCTGCCTCTGCCTCCCAAGTGCTGGGATTAAAGGCTTGTGCCACCACACCTGGCCCATTGTTACCTTTTCATACATGTATATAACTTACTTGATCATATTCACACCCCCATTACTCCTGCCACCTGCTCCACCATCGTCTGTTCCCTTCCTTTTCTCAAATAGTCCCTCTTAAACTTTAATGTCTTATTTTTAAAACCAGGGCTGCATTGATGGTCAGTGGTTAGGAACACTGGCTGTTCTTGCAGAAGACCCCGGTTTGAATCCCAGAACCCACATGGCAGCTAACAAGTATCCATAACTCCAGTTCCAGGAGCTCCAATGCCCTTTTCTGTCATTCAAAGGCACTGTATGACATGGGTGAACTTACATGTAGGCATAACAACTCATACACATACACATAAAATTTTTAAAAAATTTAAAAAATTTTATTATTTTTATTTCACGTGTATGCATGTAATGCCTGCATGCACCCATGTCTTGCAATGCCCGCGGAGGTCAGAAGAGGCTGTTGGATCCCCAGGACTGGAGTTTCAGACAGTTGTTAGCTGCCGTGTGGCTGCTGGGATTCAAACCCAGGTCTTCTGCAAGAACAACCAGTGTTCTTAACCACTGAGCCATCTTTTCAGCCT